>NW_020170398.1:274840-276718 GCF_000524195.1 Echinococcus granulosus
CCCTTGATGACATTTCTCCGAGTCACGATTACCACTTTTCTCGACGCTCAGCAGATAAATACAGGGTTACACGCGAAGTAGAACGGATGGTTGGGAAATAAATGTGAGGTAGAAAGCGAGGTAGCTAGAGCTAAATTTCGGTTTTATCCGGCTTCTTGAGACGGAAGGTTGTGTAGAGGTGGGATTCCCAGCATGCCTAATGTCTACGTGGGCGAGAATTCTGGAGCGTAGTCTGTAGTGTTGATTGCTTCGGCAAATTCCACTTTCCATTGGGATTTCTGCGATTACATTCCATTGGCTACTGTAAACCTCATCAACTTCAAAGGCCGGCGTGTATCTCAGTATTTTCAATTTCGTTTTTTATAAAGGGAACTCTTTCTGGAGCTAAGCGTCTAATTTTATAGGTCCTTCAAAATTAATAGCATGAATGTTTTAAAAGCAGGTTTAAATGGCCTTAAAATCTAAAATGAAAAAAATTATTCCACTTTCAATAGTAATAGCGAAAATATGTAAAAGTCCAGAGCCTTGGTTGAGTTGTCTGCATTAATACAATAATCTGCATTCACTAAAGGGTTGACTGGAAAATATTACAGGATAATATATTAAATGTTCGAGGGACTTACATCCTGGATGAAATAGTCTCCTGTGCTGTTCTGAAGAACCTTGATAGCGCACATATCGAGACCGCCAAACATCTGCGAGACCTCCGTTATCCACTGGTTAAATCTTAATCAAAGGAGGAAGAAACAAGAAAAACAAGTGCAAATCACAATTATCAAAGTGGACTAACTTTCCAATGACAAATTGTCTAGTGGGTGTATTTAAAATCTTAATGCAGACACAAACATTGTTCTCCAGCTAAAATATCATAGCTAGAGCGAAGAAAAAAGACACTTTTCATGACATTCTATGTGGTTAAACGGATCTTACATTCCTCAAGAAATATTTTTACAAATGTTCTAAAATTCCACTCTTGCGATAATGATGGGCTACATGTTGGCGAAAACAGTTCAAGCCCTCTCACTTATCTCTGTCAGTATTTTAAATACTCAAACATTATAGACCCGACTAAAAAACGTTTATCATGAGTAAGAGCCTCGACAACTCCAGCCCACACATTCTGGCCGAATGTGACGTCATTAAGCGGCATCAAGAAGCATTATTACGAATTCTCAATGCAAAAGGGAAAAGGTTAAGGTTGCGATATACTATATATTTACAAAAGTTATATGATAGGAGGGAGAAAGTATAAAGTGGAGAACGAAATTAGCGATAACAAGCAGGATATTGCAAATGGGTAAGTGAGATAAAGTGTCCTTTGACATAAAAATATCTTATTTTTTGCGTAAATCCAACCATTTATGGAAGTGGATTATTTATTTCAAAGGTGGCTAGCAGTTGTCGTCAAATAGCAGTATCAATGAAATTTTCAATGTTGAATGACAATGCGAAACCACAAATGTTAGAAGGATTTTAATTATTGCCTACCTTTTTCGTTGAGTAACGAATAGGAGTAGGGGGAGAAATGAAAAAATTAGCAAGTACCATAAGCAAATTTAAATTGATGCGGTTTACTGTAGCTAATGATATGCAATTGCAGAAATCCCAATGGAAAGTGGAATTTGCCGAAGCAATCAACACTACAGACTACGCTCCAGAATTCTCGCCCACGTAGACATTAGGCATGCTGGGAATCCCACCTCTACACAACCTTCCGTCTCAAGAAGCCGGATAAAAACGAAATTTAGCTCTAGCTACCTCGCTTTCTACCTCACATTTATTTCCCAACCATCCGTTCTACTTCGCGTGTAACCCTGTATTTATCTGCTGAACGTCGAGAAAAGTGGTAATCGTGACTCGGAGAAATGTCATCAAGGA
>NW_020170398.1:276818-287085 GCF_000524195.1 Echinococcus granulosus
GGATAGCAAGTGGGTGATGAAAGGCATTGGTCTTAGAGCATCCTCCATGCCTCCCCCTCCTCAGGTGATGTAGGTGTAGACCGATTGTTCTGCCATTCACGATTATAAGGCATTGCTAAAAAATTGGTTCTTGGCACAATCATTGTCAAATGTGGTGTCAGTAGCACCAAGTCACTATCACCTCCAATCGAGAATGGAGAACGAAGCCTTTTCCAACGTGCTGCATCCGACTGTGACTGATTCACTGATAGAATTGCGCTGTTCATTTGGACTGCTTCTGAGCAGTGCCCCCTGTTACCCGGTAAGACATACGGCATCTTCTCAAAATGCTCGTCAACAAATTTTACAAGAATCTACATTCTAAAGCTTTGGAACAGAGTACAACCCGTTTCTTCCTGGAGTTAGTCCTGAATCACAACCATCAGTTTAGATCGTAATTTTACTTGAGAGGGTTAAAATTGAGGGGAGCTTGAGGAGGAACACGCCAGAGATCGGCGTGTCGATAGATTGAGACATACCTGTCTATGGTCTATAATATGTGCAAATAATTTTAACAAACCTTTACGCCTGTAGACAAGCACAACCGTCCATTAATATTACTTTTCTCGAAGATATTATTATGAATCTTTCCTTGTTTTATCTTGATATTACTGTTGGAAAATACGTATCATAACAATTTCTTGGTGGTTAATAAACGGTTTTCTTATTGTTCTCTTAGCTTTTAGTGTGAGCCACACTTGTCATTTAAAAATTATTTCATTATTTTTTGAACAAACGCACCTCTTAATATGTTTGTCCTTAAATGGAAATGTAGGAAACAAAAAAGATCAGCAAGGAATGTTAATAGGCTTGTTAGCTGGAAATTCGGTGGTAGCACCCTTAAACCTCTTTATTTTTAAGGTTGATTCATGTTTTACTTTTTAAATTCGTAAATAAGAGCCTACAATCTTTTTACATCCAATGTTACAACATCCAGTCTGTTATTGAAGCAAGTGCTGCGAGTGGGGACCGTATGATTCATCTTTATTTAGCAAAGAAGAATTGTTCAGTGATGTGACAGAAACGTGGGGCTCCATATTCACGCAAATTTTTTTCAGGGTCATTTGAGGAGGTCATATGATTGCATATCTTTGCGGGATAAAACAAATACAGCCTACGCATATTTTGTCGGATAAACTTCAACTGCCTGTAGAAATAGGTAACTACAAGAACCTCACCTTGGGGAGACTGGAATCTTTTCCAGAACAGTCGATCCCGGCGATCCAAGAGAGGGGTTAGAAATCGGTTTTCTCCTATCAAGGCAAAGAGGAGTTCTTAAATCATTTGTGGTATTTGACTGTAGAGGCTGCTAAATCATTTAAATGTGGCAATCACTCCAAATTAGTCAAATTCGTATTTTCCATTTGCGGTAAAGTACAGAAATGAGCGAATAACAACGGTAAGAAGCTACCTTATATTAAGTATATCACGTTTTAGGCAAATGTTCCCAAGGAAGGGAAACCGACCCCTAAAACACTCTTGCATTTCAAAAAAGGAATATCTTTGAAAAAAAGATCATGACGAAGGTATTCTTAAGTTATGTGAGATATATCTGTATAGCTGGATCGGGTGTCTCCTGGAAGTAATCCTCGTCCTTGTCATGTAGCTGATTTCGCCTCATTTAATTGTTGTTATAATGACCAACATTGAATAATTACCAACCCTACCCGCTGAGAACGCTTGTGCCAGTCGTTCCGGTCACGACTCTGGGCTCCTTTTACGCCAGCTTTGCTACAAATCTCTGATTGAGTGATAAAGCTTCTACTCAATCTCCATACATCACCAACAACTTTAGCAGTTATCTAAGGACTATAAAGCACTCACTTTTGTGTTACTTGTGCACGTTGTTTTGACGGGATTTAGTTTTCTGCGCCACGACCTCTATGGGGGCTGTTCATTGGTGTTAATACACCGTCTCGATGTTTACCAATCCAAATTCATGGCTACCTTATGCCAGCTTTGAGGGTGACTTCGGCCCAAAAGACATAACAATTGTTTAATTTCATAAGCGACAAGTTCAAGGCTAATTTGAGCCTTAGAAAATGGTAGCGAAATTGCAACCAGCTGGTTTTTAAAGCACAAAGACTAACCATTTGAGACAACAGGTGAAGATATTTGACAATAAGTATTGTCATTTAATATCTTTTTCTAGACAGACTTTTACAAATTTACAACAAAGCGGGTAAATACCTGTTTTAATCCATAAACACTAGAAATAAAGCGCTGATAACTTGCATAAAGGCCTTGGTAAAGGGCCCAATCTTTTGAATGAGTATCTCGCAGATGCTTTGAACGCAGGGTTCTACGGTGGCGTAGCGCTGAGTATTGTTGGCCAAACTCATTAGGCTCTGGAATAATGCAGTGTCTTCAACCCGCACCTATGAGACAGTAGGGAAATCAGTCTTCTCTTACGACTGTATGTTTTGCATTTTTCTTCGGATAATTTGTGAGAATTTCATTAATGTCGCATCATTTTGTAACAAGACTATGGATCCGAAAATTACCTGGTCGTTGAAAGCGTGGGCAATAAAAAAGGGTTCTTGAAGGTTTGAAAGAGAAATTACATTCTAGTTTACTTTAAGATTGAAGTAAATTAAGAGAAATCTTGAGGAGGAAATAGACAGCCATTAAGCTCGGCTTGCACCAGTCTTGCGCAGAATTTGACTCAATACTGAATTTCCTTCAACCCTTCCAGTCAAAATCAAACTTTTGATTGCCTCATAAAATGGCATTTTCTTAGCTTGTTAAACGCGTCTACTTCCGGAATCGGTAGTTCTTCGTCGCTTGTGTAAATTTCAACGAAGTTTTTCCGCTGGATGATACGCGTCTCTTTAAAATACTATAGTGTATACCTACTTTAGACAAACGGTTACTTCCGGTTCCATTTCCACTGGTCCACAACCTTAATTTATTATGGTAATACAAAATAAAAACGTGCTAATTTGACCAACTTAAAAGTACCTACTTTTCTGCCTTCCAATTTTCTGTTTGTTTGGTTGCAAGCACCACACAAAACTAAGCCAAAATACACCTTCCCTCGGAGATGAGGGAGTAAAGCTAAGCGATTTTGAAATGAGTAACTTAGAAGTTGTACATTCTACTTGGCTGTTTTCCTATGCACTCACATCAGTAAGTCCTTTAAGGAAACGCATGTTGTTTACGGTTGTTTTACAACAGCGCTAACGTGTATTTTGAGTGGGTCAATTACGGATTTACTGGTATGTGTTAAAACTTAACGGCGCAAAATTAACTTGTGGAAAGTGCCGGTTGTTGGAGGCCTGGATGCTGGTAAAGCAGGCGCTCATGGACTACCTACCACGCTCCAATGATAAATTATTCACTGTCTTTTCGACAACAAGCGTTATTTGTACTACAGATTATGTTAATCAAGCTACTCCAGTTGGGAGACACACAAGCGATTTAAAGTTAAGGGCGGCAACAGTACAAACAATAGTTCTTGAAAGACATTTAACTTTGTACCTTTTGATCATAACTAATTATGGGCTTAACTTAAATATTCTCCGAATGGTACATTACTATCAATATGAGCAAAAAGAAGTGTCAAGTTTATTTTTAAAACATCAACTCTCCTACCTCGCATTCACGTGCAGAGTCGCCGCCAAGTCGAACGTTTACCGGCATCTGGAAATCAGGCACCTAAAATGAGCGCAATAAGTGATATTTTACTCTTTTTGTGAATAGCTTAAGAATAATTGATCTTGGTGATTCAGTCGATCAGTTATTCGTAAAGCTTGTAATAGGGTTTGGTCTTATTTCTTAAAGGCAGTTGTTGCAGCCATTCGCATTTGTTGTTACTCAATTTTGGGGCTCAGTTATAATTCATTACAGTTCTCTCACTGTTGCAGTGGTAAGGTCATTTAGGATCTTTTCATCCCATTCAAGGACGTTTGAACAAATGAAATCCTTATTCCCGCATTGGGGCTGGTTTGTACTCATTTTTGAAGAAAGTCTTCCATTCTAGATGCTACTCAAATACGGGTTCCGCAACCATCCTCACCCCACCAAGATAAATAATTCTAATCTTTGTTAAGACATAAAAAATCCATCCATAATAAAATTTGTTAAAAACTTAAAGGAATTTTGGTAAAAGTGCCCATCAAAGCTAGTACTAATCAGTTAATGTTAGTTTCATTCACGATCAAAGGGGACTTAACTGAACTGGTAAAATGTATTTTTGGTTTCATTTACTTAAAATAAAATTTGGAAGTTCTCTTCAGTTGACATTGAACTTTCGCCTTTAAAATGATGTGTTTATAAGTGTCCTTGTTAAATAATTAAATGTAGAAATTATTATCCAGGTTAAGACTACGACTCGTAAATGTACCAGCGGTTGGCTTTTGGCTTGATAGCTCCGTGCAATTAGTGGAAAGTCGTAGGCACCCAGTCTTTTTTGAATTTTCAGTAGGTTGGAGAACTAAAAAAAGAGTCGTAAACATGTTAAGTAAGCCAAGACTTCACACGATGGGTGTGTGATAACTTTTATGCCAATGAAACTCGTCGTGATCAGCGGATCTGCCTCTTTGGTGGTTGTCATGGTTCTCTTGCTACGGCGAGACGCCATTTAGTAGTGCCTTCAATGACTTATGAACAACTTACGAGCCAAGCTTTATTGCGCATGTTGTAGACGGCCTCAATAGAGTTCATGCAAGGCACTGCACCAAACATGAATCCGGTGATCAGGTTCTCATAGTGCTGCGTTGCTGCGCCAAGTCCTTGTCGAATAAGCACAAAATCCGGTTTGAACATTCTGTAGAAATTAAATTATTAAAGTTTGATTGAATTGGCTGGTCTCCAAACGGTTGCCTTAATGCTAACCAAGAAGCGTCTTTAAGCAAATGACTGAGAGGGTCTAGACTGCTGGTGAGGAGATTTTTTATCCACTTACAATTTCCAACATTCGTAATTCTGCTAAATGTTATAAACTGTTTCATAATAACTGATTAGGCTGTTAAAAAGGGGTGTCACTTGGGAAGTATTTCACTTTTATGAAGAGGTGTGTAGGAAACAGTGAGGTAAGTAGTGATTATTGCATCATTATGGTAACCACCACATTAACTCGTCAGCGTCACTGCGGGTCACTTCCTTTTTTATCAACCAATACTTCAAATGACTACTGCGAGATTCCTACAGGAAATTCGAGTTGGAAGAAATTTTGGAATTGGCACCTCAAACAGACTAGTACCTCAAAGCCAAAAACAAGTATACCTTAGTTATTTATTTAATCAAATTGTTTTTTAGTGGAGACCGATTTCATGTTTTTTGACAGTCTTAAAGAAGCTCATTTGATGTGCTGACTTTCAGTAATGCTGCTGATTTCAAAGTGGTCAAACAACACCCCATGTAGACAAATGGTCGAAAAGCAATGCGGATCCAGGGTACATCCACCATGAAGTCTATTTTAGCAACTCAAATCGCCCCTGAATGAGTGGGTAATCGTAATTAGTTTTATCCACTCGAGGTGGTAAACTTTTAAATAGAACATTGGTGTTTTTGTAGAGAAGTTTTGCAAGTGTTGTGTGTGTTATCAGTTGACCACAAATATGTTAGTTTTTCCTCAAAAAACATAAATTTATTTGCTTAAAGTAGTAATTATTGCGTTAAACCACTCATAAATCTAAAACAAAAATGTGGCTACAAAATAGCCATTAATGAATGGGAATATGAAGAGTTTTAATTTTGTGCGAAATGATGCTTTCCATTATTGGACTACCAATTCGAGAGCCATCCAACGGTAATAGATACATGGCAGGACAGAGATCAAGCCTTAGATATGAAACAAAAGAATACCTTGTTTTTAGTCGCCAAATGTTTGCTGTTGCCATCATATGTAGTATCTACACAGGGCCATGCATAGTTCATGAATAAATGGGGCTCAAAACGAAGCTCCAGTGCCAATGCAGAAAAGACTTAAAATGGTTTTATTGTAAGCATGGAATCACAAATAAGTAGTTTGTTCAATGGTCTTATCGTTCAGGCAACCAAAGTTGCGCCCTTTTTAAGTTTTGTGGAAAGACAAAGAAAACGTACCGTGCCGCTGAACGGGCTCCTCTTCCGTCCTGAACAGTTACAACACAACCCTGATCAGGGTAAGCTGTGATGCTAATGTCATTCATTTGAGCCTAAAAACCACCGTAAATCTGAATATTATAGACTGAAAATGCATGGCAAAAATAACTTTTATCTGCTCAAACAACTGAACCGCACGCTAACGCAACTCCCTGAATCCCTAGGCCAAATTTTTCTCATTTTCCTGGCAAAAATGTCCCCACTTTGTCATTGTTTTCGATTTTATCTAAGTCACAATAAAAATTTTTATGGAAATTCTATAAATAGCTGGCTCATTAAAAATTCTCCAAGACTCCTTGCTGATTGGAAGAAACAGCAAAAGGAGTGCGAAGAATAATTGTTCATTCATCCTGCAAATTTTGATGAGCAAACTTGGGGATTGCGTTTTATGCAGTTAGTGGAGATACGAGCATGAACTGAAATTAAGGAACTCAAGTTAACTTACTTGTTCAACCCGAACTTCCCAATCGCCATCAATTTTTCGTTTGTGTAGATATTTGGCCCTGTGGATAACAATGAAAGTCGAATAGATGGTTAATCGAGCTGTACAGGCATGGCTGCCGTCTACAATGACTGGCTCACAATGTCTGCAACACACAAATAAGCATATCTAATGAGAAAAAGATGAGGGCAAAAATTGGATAAACATAAGACGGCCTAGAGCTCATTGAAAAGCATCGTCCGGGGTCATTTTCGTCAATGGCAAACGCGTGGGTAAATTTTCCACTTTGAGCCATTGCATTGTGGGAATTAAAGCCGTGGAGTAACTTGATCAGGCAGAAAAAGGGAAAGAATGTATCAATACTAAACCAATCTCGTTTTTACCATCCCTAGTTGTTACCTGAAGTAAAAGTTTACAGAACGCTGATTGTGGTATGTACTACCAGTCACACTTACTTGGCTGCTCTAAGATAATCGTCCATGCCTGAAGCAGATCTATTAGAAGTTTTGTTTGGTGCATTGTAGGTGCCCTTCCTAAGTTAAATGATGTTATACTGACAAATGGGCATTAACCAAGTAACACTTTAAATTACTGAACAGCAAGGTGTGTGAACTACCAACTGATTAATTTTTTTTGCTTTCGAAGGTGGATATCATTAGAGAAACAGTTTGAGTTCCAAGTCTGGAATAATGGACAGCGTAGACATCTGCAGTAGAGAAGGACAATAGCTTTTTATAGGGAGGGTGAGGCGAGTCCTAGGCCGACTAAGAGGCTATTGAGTGGCTGAGAATTGAAACTTTCTCGAAATAAGAAATACGCAAACGAAACCATTCAGAGGTTCACATCGGCGTGTAATTCCACGTACATTACTGGCAATTTTTGTAAGCGGAAATAACTTTTTGGCAACAAAGACCACTGGCGCGCAACTACTAAAAATTGCATAACAAGTAAATGTATCGCATCATTTATATCAATCAAACAAGAATTATCAGGTAACAGAATACGTATTTTAACATCCAACTTCATTTCTCTAGTCGCATAAAATACCTTAAGTGGACGTGGTAGATACCAAAGCTGTACTAATTTAGGATTCTGAAGGAGCAGGAGTGTGATTGGGAAGCAAAAATAACTGTTTTCGAAATTAATTCGGCGCAGCGTATACTAACGAATACAATTAAAAAAAAAACATTAAATCAGCATGAACTAAAATTCCCTCAAATATGGTGTCCAAAAATTTATTTACAAACCGAGAGATTGCGCATTTACACTAGACGAAAATGCATCAACCATAAAAACAAATGCCAAAAGGCGGAAAATTAAACTGAAATGGGGTCTTAGCTTCTTTTAGCCTCGCTGGATTTAATTTTGATCGTTTAAATTCATGTTAGTGTTTGGATTTGTTCTGTTAGGCTCCATATCAGTGTTTAGAAGGTAAAGCTAAAGTATTGGCATTCATTCAAGCCCTCCTTCAAATATTAGCAAATAATCCCGTTCACTGACCAATCAGTGAGAGGGTGATCAATGACCAGCAGAATCTTGGATTTCGGTCCACTCGCAACACCAGGTACTTTCACATCAGCAATGATAGAATTTAGCGTCTCCGTGGAGAAGAGATGCTTAGCCTTGGTAAGTTGTCCGGTGACAGTGTTCATGAAACCGCTGCCTACACTGCCGCCACCAATGCCCATTGAAGACTGCTTAGTTGGAGAGCTTGGCGCACTGGGAAAAGCCATTCGCGCTCCCCTTGTCTGTTCACTATCCGCAGCGACTTGCTTGTACATCTCCTCCACGGTTTGTCTGCGAACTTCCTCCGGCAGATACTTATAGTCCTGTGTTGGTTTCTGGTTCGACGCTGTCTGCTGGTGGCTCTGCTGCGTGCCATAGCCGACTCCGGATTTAAATTCGTTAATGAGTTCGGTGGAAGAGAATCGACGTTTTAAGTAATTCAACATGCCTCCGAGGAGGAAAAGTCACGAGGTGGACGAGCGAGAGGGAAGTGGTAGCTGACTGGGAATGTCTGGCCTCTGCCCCTATCCCTTCCTCCACCCACGCATTGATCCCACGCGGACATACGTGTGCGTACGCTCCTCCGGCCTATCGATTCGTCGACGGTCGGAGCCAATCGTAAAGCCTGAGTAGATCCGACTCAGCCAACTGGAACGTGGTTTAACTGTGGGCTAATTCTGTCCCGGTAGGGAAGCGGTTTTGCCTGGTTTGTAGTCCGATTCACCGTAGGTAAAAAACCGTACCGTCACTGATTTACGTGCTAATTTCGACCACGTGCTGTAGGTGACGCCAAAACTTACCTTCCCGATGTTCGCGATATTCAAACTTTAAGGGATTTGGCTTAATTACTGCGAGGATTGTTCTTTCGATGCCCGAGAACTTAGGGACTTAGCAATACAGACATATTTTTTTGCACCATCTGCCCAAGAATCCAACTATTTTAAAATATTAAATCGGGCTGTTCATGGATGTCATCCCTTGATTTTATTAGGTTATTTTTAACGGAAGCTAGTTGATCTTTGGAAATAAGGGGGTCAAAAAAACCTGGACTGCTTATAGGGTAACACAAGTAATTAAGTGGCTCTAGATCCGTTTCTATATTGTATGGTCTGATGTAGGTTACATTACTTGAAGGGTATTCCCCTTATAGTAAGCCCTCGGGAGTCCAAAGATGCGAGTGCACAGCCCTAAGTGCTGCACGGCCAAATAGGCTCATGTGAAGATGATCCACTTTAAAAAACCTTAGGGACACATTAATTCGCAAATTTCAAATTTTTAATAATCCAATAAGCAATACAGATAGTGGCTTTGTTAATCCCTCTATTCTCTTTTTCAGAAAAAAAATTAATGTTTTACAGATGGATTGATTTGGCTGCCACTAAAGTTACTGATATCTTCCAAAGAATTCTTTAAATGTGCCCCATTTTCCACCTTATCTTATTCGTCTGTACCCTAATGCTCCCTTAAAAGGAATCATGTTGCTTGGAGCTAAATTAAGCTGCAAACTAAACGCAATAATCCTTATGCAAATTAGCATATCAGATCAGAATGTCTGTTTTAGCATTAAACGAGGATAGATGAGTGATTTTTATTAATTAAACTTAAAACCCCATACCCGAGCTACTAGGAATGGGGTGGATTTGTCAAGTGAATTAGCAAAAGCCATTTATTTATAAAGCACTGCATAAAGTTCATTAAGTTTAATTTTGAAATCAATTAGTTTATTTCAATATTCCCTGGGAAGTTTAATTTTTATAATAAAGAAGGGTTTCCTTAGATGAATTTTGATTCCTTAACCTATGTATGATAGAGATAGTGTGGAACCAGTACTATCGGGCAGAACGATTGACCACCTCCGAATTCCTTTCATAGACCTAAGTATTTAATTCATTTCCCCAATTAAAATAAAGACAAAGCATGACTCTACTAAGTCTTCATTTAGAAATTCGCTATCTCTGATATTTTAAGAGAAAAATTCGGTTTTGCAATTGTCTTTTGATGCGTATTTTTGCGAACGATTATGGTTCTGAGTAATGGTTTAGTAAATTTTCTGCTGATAAGTGATTTTACTCTTGATGATGAGTCGTGCAGAATCTATACATTACATGGACTTTGATAGGGTCTACGTGCTACGTCCTGGTTGCAAGCTATGTTAACTGGGGGTTGAACTACTGTAGCGTCCCGGGACTCCCT
>NW_020170398.1:287185-302399 GCF_000524195.1 Echinococcus granulosus
CCGGGAGGGATGCCGAAGGTAGACGTCAACATCAACCCTTCTGTTAGGGGTCATCACCATTCTCCCATCCGTAGCATATGTACTTCTTCCGCCCCACTAAGGCTTATCACGCAGAAGTGGAAAATCAGGATATATGTCTTTCAAGATCGGGTTCGCTTTCCGCTGCCACCAATGTAGCGTCCCGAGACTCCCTGAAGACGAAAGAAGATACAATACTCGGACAGAATACATATATTCAGCACGGAGAAGGTGTCTGGGCTATTGGCATGGCCCAAAAGGCCAGCCCACCCAGCTAGGTACAAGGGGGCTAATTCGAAGTACAAAAGTGGCGCCTCACCAGAACCGAGATATAAACCACTATCGTATTACACTACATCAAGCGCATGCCTTATGTCACTTGACCTTATTTCCATTAATTTTTACCAACTTTATAACGACGTTGTAACTGGCACTTTTGCATGGAGACTATCGACATGTTTGGTACAGGTATCACTTCATTCAACCAAGACGCTTCAATCGCCAAGCTGTTAAAGTAGTTTACGTAGTCTTTCTGTTCGGGATCGTCGATGATTCATCCACCTTCTGCAGATAACTTCTGTGCATTATTTCATTGCATGAAGAAAGGCCTTCTTTGATTTGTGGAAATCCTTTCTGACAGGAAAGTTAACCTTCACGATGTATCACGCAGGCGATCAGAATTGGGACTAAGCTGTAAAGCGTCTGGTTGAAAGCAAACCAAATACCAACAAGAGAAATGCAAATCAGGCAACAAAATTAATTACAATCACAATTTAAGCAATTCCGGACAGTTTCTAGCAATTTATTGGCGAGATGTTGTGACTGGATACCGGGTAAATGAATGTGGGATCAAAAAGTGCAATCGGTTTCATAAGTTTGGCCCACTGAGCCGAAAATTCATTGCAATGGTAATAAAGGTCCAATGACAAGAGTAACCATTCAAGTTTTACGCTATCTGACCTATTTGGTTAACTGTGATGAATTTTAACTGTGGCCAGTTGGCTAAAATAGTGTAAAAACTTGTCAATATTTAAATAATAGAATGGATTCGACAATGGGCATAGGAAGCTCTCAGACTACTCCTAAGTTCTTTGAGGCCCACGTGCTTGAATTGGATTTTATGAGTAATTAGCTATTAAGTTGAAACCTCTTAATACATTTCCCAAAAGCCGCAGTGTATTCTTCTACATTTGTGAGAAAATGAAAAGGTCAGCATTTTCTTATCTAATGCTAAAATGAACATAATTACGCCGTTTGCTCTCCTTCTGCTTGGGGCCTTGTGTACAATGCAGAAAATGATTACAGCACCAAACACAGTAATGGAATGGAGATGAAATGTAATCAAATAAGAAAACAACAAGAAGACTTTCGAATACGGGGTCTGAGGGGAACTCTTTAGATTCGACGAAGTCCTTCCATTCCATCATTTGTCCAAACATTTTAAAGAGATCCATTAAATGTAAACATCCCACAAAACTTTTGCTACCAGGATTCCAAGGGTAAAGTCTACAATCATGGCCCAAATATTTGTGGTTTTGCTTCGTTTTTCATTGTTCTCCTTAATCCGTGTCCTTTTCTTTTAATTAAATTTGGTGAGTATGCTTGAAGCGGGAACAGGAGTAAGAATGCCGGTGCGGAGAGCGTGTTAAGAGAAATGACATTTGAAGGCGACCGCACCCGTTATGTCTATCGCTCTGAGAGAAGGGGTATTTAATGTAACAGGGAAAGCAACTTCAACCTCAACTTCAACTTCATTGTCACCTTAGGATTTATGTACTCTCGGCTTCCTTGAAACACCAAGGGCCAATAGATTTTTTGAATCTTTTTGGAAATTTATTGCTTTTATATTAATGGAATGAGGAGTATTTATTTAATGGAAGAAGTCAGCCTGTCTGCTTCAGAACTCGCATCGGTTCCTACCATTGGTGCAGAAATTAAGCCCAACGGTTGACATATTTCTCTCTTTTCTCCACTCGTAAGTCTTCTCGAAGTTAACAAGCTGTAGAATATGATACGGGATTTTTGTATGATAACCAGCTAACCTTTCTATGAAGAATCATTAAAAATGAATGAAATTTTGGAAGGGGTACATATTCTTTGAGCATATCCCTACAAGGTGTCGCAGTACTCCACGCAAGTTGCCCTTGAAGGCGTCACAAGGAGAACGGAACGATAATTCACTTTAGGTTTACATAAAGGCTACTGATCTCGTGGCGCAGGCACCATAAACAGGGCTCCATGACGGATAGATGGATAGTAAATGAATGGCATGAAGCATAGTTAGCTTGCGCCTCTTGGGTAAGGAATTGTGATTATTTTACTAAATAATTGGTTGAATAAGTTTTCTGCAGTCACAATCCCAATTTTAAGAATACAACTAACCCTATAATGAAACTTTTCTTAAATCTTAGTGGACGTATGGGAGTATTTTCCCAATAAATAGTTCAAATTAAATGTAGTTAGAGGAGCAAGACACGATTCAATGCAATTGATATTCTGTCTTGTTTTTTTTTGCAAAAATTAACAACGCGAGTTAAATGTGCGGAAATTTTAATCAAAAGCCAGCAATTTCAGGGGTCTGCTAATGAAGGAGTACACTGGCGGGCAGTCGAGATCATAGCAAATACGCCGACACCAGACGTCGGCACTTTCTGCCTTCCGGCTTCCAACACAAACAAGTGACATTTACAAGTATTTTTCTCTATTTTAGAAGCCTCAAAATCCAATAACTGGGTTGTTAATTGTCGACTATTTGTTAAACTAGGCTTCGTTTTTTGAACGAGTGCAATGTGTTACAGCTTAATTTCGGAAAATCTCTTCAGAAGCAAATTAAGTACTCATTTAGTGGGCGTAATTTTTGTCCAAATTGTAAAAGCAACCCAGTTATCAGCAGAGATAAAGTACGAATAGATGCTTTTAGAAAAGCATTCTCGATACATGCGCACACCTCTGCTCACTTTTAATTACAACCGAGTGCCTTATTGTTGCTAAGCGACGGTATTAAGTTTAACTAGCCTTATTATTTCATACGGAAAAGTGTAAATGTGATAGATAAAAGGCAAATAAGTTCTCCGATAGAAGAGGGATGTTTGAAAGTCTACCATAGCGAACACTTACACACACGAGAATTTGATTTTTTGGCATTCTTATTAAACTGAACCCCCTATTATTCTCAGGAAAATATTTATGTAATTTCAATACGAGAAGCAGCTATTCGGTCTTTTTTAACAAATCCTTGCTAACTACCCGTATCACATATTTAGTTATAGTTACACATATTTGTTGTCCCAATAATAACGTGGCTGTTTTTACAAGTGTGTCCCGATACTTCCCTGAAGAGGAAAGAAAACATTATACGCGGGCCGAATACATACATATTTGACATGCAGAAGGTATTAGAGCTACTGGCACGGCCCAAGGGCCAGCCAACTCGACGGAGTGCAACGGCCAAGTCAAAAATGGCTCTTTACCCAAACCGAACGTTAAACAAACAACCACTGTATTACGGCAGTCAATTCAGGAATTGAAGGAGAGAAGATGAAGAAAGCATTTAATTCACAAGGATAGTAATATGCCTTATATTAAAAAATGTGATAATTTCTTGAGATGAACCCAAATGTATTAGCCAAAGTTTAAAGACGGCTTTCCGTTAAAGGCTAAAAGTATGTACTCAAACAACGGTAAAACTGGCACCTCTCAAAAGAGGTAAACAGAACACGATATAAATTGTAACAGAAATAGAACCTCATTTGGGTTTTGAATGTTTTGTGAACTGGTAGGACAGTTAGGTCTGAGAATTCGCATGTTTAAGTGAAATTGGTTTAAAATTACCTTTTATCTTTTGTGGTGCCGTGATTTTGGAATCATACTTAAACAGGTTAAAAATTCCTAACATGTGGATTAAATTCGAAATCCAGGTAAGGGAGCGTCGCGAACTTATCATTACTGTAACGCATCGAGACACCTCTGAAGATGAAAGAAGACATAATACTTTGGCAGGACTTCGCATCTTATTCCCCTTACCACTTTGTTCTTGCCTTAGAGCTGCCCAGTCTTATCTATCCGGGCTCTCTTCAGCTAGTAGAGAAGTGGAGGAGGTATCGCTAGCTCACGTTATCAAAAAATTTACAGAGGTACGGTAGGGAAACTCCTTCACTAATCTTCCAGATGGCTCACTGTTGGTATCGCTTTAGTTGTTGAATGCTTTCCTGAAAACACGGGACTGGGGTAGGTGCCGAAGGTAGACGTCTTTATGGCCCTTTTGTTAGGAGTCATCACCGATTTTCCCATCTGTAGCTTATATGCTTCTTCCGCTCCGATGAGGTTTATCACCCAATAGTAGAAATCAGATTTGATGTCCTTTAAGATCGAGTTCGATATCCGCTGCCACTAATGTGGCGCTGCGAGACTTCCCTGATATAATACACGGAGAGAATATCCATGCATTCGACATGCATGGAGTATTAGGGCTACTGGAATAAGCTGGAGGCCAATCTACCCGGCGAAAGTAGAATGCGAAAGACTTAAAGTGGACCTTTACTAAATTTACAGACAAACTCACATTTTTTGGCTCCTTCAGTGACTAGGGTTTTCACGGGTTCATAATGGTCTTACAGCAATCATTCATTTACCCCTGAGCACACTACGTAATCGTCAGGAGACTAATCCAAATCACATGCGCAGATTACTAGACACCCGAATGGTTGGAACGAAAACAATCAATTTCAAGTTCTAAAGACCTTCACAACTTCCCAAGCCATGTGTTGGATATGGAGAAGTTCGATAAGCCAAACACCCTCTCAAAACCCGGCGCTGCCACTTAGATGGCTAAGAAATTAAACACAATAGAAACTAAATTGTAACTGCATACAAAAAGCTGATTAAATAATTCTTTTGAAATTTATTGTAGTGTAATACTTACGTTGTTATAATGTACCTTTCAGGGAGGAGGCGAGAAGAAAATTGGAATCTCGTGGTCAGATTGGACTCCACCCGTACCTAGCGACTACAGCTCCCCTCCTTTTTAAACATTGTATTTTCCCTCCCCATCTTGTCACCTTCAATAAAGCTGTCAAAAGTGAATCAACCGGGCTTGTCTAAGAATGTTAGGAATAGGGAAGCGGGGACCGATGAATCTCGCTTCACACCGGTGGTAGCGCCCGCAGACCTACCCCCTTTCGAGGAAGATATGAATTTTGAAGAGTGGCTCTTAACTGCCAAATTCAACCTTCCTCTCTACCCCCGTTATCAAAGAATACCTCCTATCCTTCGCGCCCTCCCTCATGATTTATTCGTGGCCGCAGTCGGACCCAGCATCACCCGCGATACGGACGTTGACCAATGCTGTGATACATTGGCTCAACTGGTCACTGATCGTGAGGAGCAAACCCTGGCTAGGGACTTCTTTCAGCGTTTTCAAAAAGCTGATGAGACCGACGAAGAGTACGCCAGGAACCTCCAACTCCTGGCGGAACGTGCGTTCCGCGGCTGCCCCCGAAACAAGATCGCCAATCGGGTTATGGTTTAGTTTAGACGCGGAGTCCGACCTTTCACCTTGGCTGAGAAGCTCTACGAAGCAAAGACTAATTCACTCTACCAATTGGTCAAGCTCGCAACCAGGAAGCGGCAGGAACTCCGGGGGCCCCCGACTTTCCGGAAACCGCGAAACTGGTCAAATGCAGCATCCTTGTACGGTGCTTCTCCGTGCTATACTCCTAGACCGGGTGAGCCCTCCTTTCCCCTTTCCTGTCTACTCCCAAATGGCTCCCAATCTTATATGAGGGTTCTTGGTAAACTTGAAGGACGTTCCTGTAGTTTTCTTCTCGACTCCGGTGCAGCTAAGTCAATTGTGAACCTCCAAGTCTTCCCTACCCTTTGTAACAGGGTTAAGATCCTCTCCCCTTCTACAAAATTGCGTTCAGCAGATGGAAGGGAGATGCTAGTCGATGGAGAGACATCATTAAAAGTCTGCATAGGGAAGGAAACTTAGACAGTAAAATTCATCGTGTGTCCAGAACTGGCCTGAGACGTAATACTTGGTGCCGATTTCCTACGCTACACTAAAGCCGTCCTAAATTTTGCAGAAGGAACCTTTTCCACTCACGAAGCCACCGCGGCCAACACAGATACCCCTTCACCAAAAGACGACTCAGATGACATCTGCAATGCCCTTTTTGAAGCTGCAGCCATTTCCATGAGCAATCTGGATGACCTTTGTGCACAGCTGACTCACATTTCCAACTACGAGAGAAAAAAACTTCGTCAGCTCCTACTTAAGTATGCGAACATCTTCTCATGGCAAGAGTGGTCGAAACTCTCTCTGGAGGATGAGATTTTATGGTACCAAGAAGATGTTCACTGTCCTAAGCGTCTAGTGGCTCCTGGATCACTGGTACAAACAGTTCTGCAAGAGTTACACGAGCAACTTGGTTACGTGGGTGAAAAGAAGATGTTAGACTCCTCAAGTAAAAGATACTGGTAGCCTTCGCTCACCCTAGATGTGCGAGATTTCTGCCGAACCTGCACCACTTGCAGTGGTTTTAAAAACCCCCAACCCACAGCAAGTGCACCTTTACAACCCATGCCTACCGGTTTCCCAGGGGAAAGAGTAGGTATATACATTATGGGTTCTCTTCCACCCACCAAGAGAGGAAACCGGTATATTTTGGTTATGGTCGATTACTTCACGAAAGCGGCCGAGACTGAACCTATGAAGTCACAAGACGCTGAAACGGTTGCTTCAGTTTTTTTCAATCGGTGGATTTGCCAGCATGGAGTGCCCGAATCCGTTCATAGCGATCAAGGCCCTAACTTCGAGAGTCGACTCTTCATTGGGCTGTGTAAGATGTGCCGAATCTCAAAGACACGCACAACACCTGCACATCCACAAGGCAACGGTCAGGTGGAAAGGACGAATCGCACCCTAATCGGACTACTGAAGGCCTTCACTAAAGACGCATAACCAGATGACTGGGATTTGAGTCTAGGTCGCGTTCTTCTCGCATACAGAGCCATGGTCCACACGTCAACGGGTGTTTCTCCGTTCAAGATGCCCACAGGTCGTGAAATGAGAGTGCCTTCCGACATCTTTGTGCCAAACACCGACGGATCAGCCGACAATGTCCCGGAGTATATACTACGCCTGAAAGAAAGTATAAGAAGAACTTTTAACATCGCCCGCAAACATTTACGGCTGTCTTATACCAGACAGAAGAAATATTATGACCGACATTGCCGGACGAATGTCTACCAAGAATGTGACTTAGTGCAACTTTACAGACCGATTCCCCCAACTGGAACACACCGCAAGTTCCATCACCCCTGGAGCAGGGACCCATTTCGGGTGGTGAAGGCGCTCTCACCTACAAACTATCTCGTCCGCAACGCACAACTGCGTACCCGGCCGGTAACCGTTCGTCACAACAAGATGAGACCATATAAAGGGACACCTCCGGTTGGTTACGAAGATGAGGTTTACGTCCTGACCGAAGACGGGAGATCGTCGGTTAGGAACCTTAATAGGAGCTCATGAGTGGTAGCACCGGGGACGGCGCTAAAAGGACGAGGGGGCTATGTAATATTTACGTTGTTTTAATGTGCCTTTCAGGGAGGAGGTGAGCAGAAAATTGGAATCTCGTGGTCGGATTGGACTCCCCTGTACCTAGCGACTACAGCTCCCCTCCTTTTTGAACATTGTATTTTCCCTCCCCATCTTGTCACCTTCAATAAAGCTGTCAAAAGCGAATCAACCGGGCTTGTCTAAGAATGTTAGGAATAGGGAAGCGGGGACCAATGAGTCTCGCTTCACAGTAGGGATCTAGTTTTTTAATAAAATAGAGTTTTGTGCACAAACAACTCAGTCACTGCAGGTTGTGCTTTTACTTTGAGGCATGAACTTTTGGCGAGGGTGGTAGTCTCTTGGTTCATCAAGGGGACTTGTAAAGCTGCGTTACGATTCGGCGAGACACCAACCAAATGCAGCTATTCATAATCCTGCCAAAATGATGACTAGGGATCTCCAGACAAAATAACTCATCTCAAAAACGACTACCTCGATTGAAAATTTGAAATATGAAGCATCTCTTTCCCATGCATAAAGCATCAGTAGTTTACATTGAAGGTAGAGAGCTAAATTTCGTGCTGATGCATAACGCTTCAGGAAATATTAAATGTAGGTTAAAAGGGGGTAACAAGTCTTATTTGTGAAAAATAGTTAGATTCTGAAAATAGGGTTCAGTCCTTTTTAGGCCATAGTGTATTTCTATGGGGGTCGTCGCAACTCACCAAATTTCCAGAGCATTTTGTTTGAATTCATTATTTAATTAACAGGCATTACAAAAGTTCCCCGAATGGTCGATGTTGAAGATGATGCCGGGTCGCTTCATGATGATTATCCGGACGATTGTGATGATTATTATGGACTTTCAGAGGACAGTGACAAGGATGATACTGTATTGGGGTTAGTGGTGCGTTTTAGTTTATATTCAGCTCCAGATTATCCAAAGACGATTTTACAGAAGATTTGAAGTGCCGGACTTTAGAAAGCGAAGAAGTGGAGCAAATTGTCTCTGAAGACGTGAATTCCCTTTGCGACAAACTTAAGGTATTTCATTTCTTTTACAACCAATCACAGATTCCCTGGTGGCTAGGCAGTTTGTTTTTGCGCCATTTTAAGTGGAATATCCGCCAAGTTGAGGACATATTTAATAGCGATCCTTTATCCCTGCTTATTTCTTCAAATCTTATTCCTGCTACTGGACCATGTTACACATCCGACAGTTGTGAGATCTTGGATTTGTTTGGAACTATTTCTCAGAATTCCAAAGCATGTCGAAAATCCCAAATCAAATTAAAAGGCACCTTTGCTTCATAAATCTTTGAACCGTCATTTGGTTTATTTAGAGAGAAATTTGAAATTGGACCTGTGTTCTATTTGTTTCTCTTCCCCATCCGCTTTGGATGGTGTAAACACAAGGCAAAATCCTGCTTTAGCGACGGCTCGTCTGTTTGGCATGAGCTGCGGCCACATGTTCTGTCTGGAGTGTTGGCGAGCATTCTTCGACGTTCGAATCTCAAGCTCACATGTCTCAATTGTCGAATGCATGGCGGCTAAGTGCAACATTCGAATCCCTGATGACTTCATCTTGGCTGTACTTGATAGTCCCGAGTCCGTGCAGAAACATCGCAGGCACATTCTCAATGAGGTGATAGAGGTAACTTCTCAGTTATGCATTTTTTTCTGCTGCATTTTTACGCATAATGAGCTTGGCTTGCGCGCTTGAAATTTCACTGTTGTTTTGTTTGGAACCTGCTCCGCATTATTTGCGCGTATTAATTAGAATCTTCGATAGATGTGTATTTGTGTTTATGATGTCGTCTCGATTTCTGCTAGTCGTGAAGTCCTACTCATTGCATGTTTTCTACTTGTGCATGCCTTTACTTGAGTGAGTGTTATTTCATTTCATTTTCATATCAGGCTCATCCCCGTCTGCGTCCTTGCACCGACACCCATTGCACACGGGTGCTCTACGCTCTGGAGGCACCACGGGCGCTGCGCGTAACCTGTGAGGGCTGTGGCACGCAGTTCTGCTTCTCCTGCACCGTGGAGTTTCACGCGCCCGCGCACTGCGAGACCATCAAGCAGTGGTTGCAGAAGTGCCGCGACGACTCCGGGACCGCCAACTACATGGCTGCGCACACAAAGGACTGTCCGAACTGTGGCGTGGTGATTGAGAAGAATGGTGGTTGCAATCACATGGTGCGTCTTGCCTAAACTGGATCCTTTGTGAAGTTTTTGAAGCTCCCATAACTTGCTTGATATTGATTAGCTCTCCGTTTGGCTTTTTTTGCGTTATTGGTAGGGTGTCTGTTTTGTGTTTTAATCCTATTCCAAGCGAAAGCACTGATGTGCTGGGAGCGGTAGCTACTTCCTAAACTGCATGACAGATGGGTAATCTACCAACCCTTTTGAACTCTTTGGAGCATTAGGGGTAGTGTAGCTTAAACTTATTTAAACCATCTAAAAATAGCTGTTTGCTACACTTTGGCATGCTAGTTGAACATGCTGGACGAAGTGCTAACACTTAAAATACAGCATTGATTGTCCGTCGTTGGATGTCTACTGTATTCACTTTGACGACGGATGATGTCTGGAGCGAAAGCTGGTGTCAGTCATCTAGTTGAGGACCCTTTCAAGTCGACACGCAACTACAGCATGCTCGCATGACCGTTGCCGTTTTGACTACCGGCTGGAACTGAACTTTGAAATTTAGTTGTATTAATCCACTTTAATTCCCCAAGCATGTGGCTACTTCCTTATGAGCTGTGAAAAGCATTCATTTCTTCCTCAATGGTTCCCAAAAGAGTTTCCTCCCTTATTTTATAATTTGGCAAAAGTCCGCCATCCAGGCGTCTCAGATATCGTTGGAAAAAGTTATTATTAAGGTGACAAAAATGATTAAAGCTTTTATAATGTACAGAAAAACAAACTCTTGATTTGGTATTTGATGTGATGGTTTAATACGATGCCGAGTTGAATGGTACTTTACGTTAGGATTTTTTAGGGATACAATTAAATATTACTTATGCTGAAGTTAAAAGCGTTTTCAAATTAATGGCCCAGATTTATGTGTTTGTGACTAGGTTGGGAATGCCCCTATCTGATTTAAGTTGGTGATTATATTTCATCTACTTCCTGTGGGATCAAAACATTTTTTTACACAGTGGCCGGAATAATGTATTTCCTTGACCTCCCATTGCCTTGCTTCTTTTTTCTCGTGTTTTTAACTTGACTAAGTAACAAGTTTTTATAATAAAATTGCAAAAAGCTTTTCACACAATTTTATTTTTGACATAATCGTCACTGTAGTCTTTATTTGATGCTCCTTTTAAGGAGACACCCTTTCTGTGAATTGCGTTTTTACGAAACACTTTGTCTCTTGAAACAAAAAACTTTGCATAATCCTGGGGCTAAAGTGCTTCACAACTGTGAGGTAGTACGTAGATCGTTAGGGGTTAACGGGTGCCAGGTTCATTCGCTTAAAAGCTGCCGGAATATGAAGCTACTTCTCATCTCAAGTCTGTCACCGAAAAATTTAAAGGGCGTGCTTTTATAAGGTGGAAGTAGAGAGCAAATGGGTAGTATTTGTAGCTTACCTGCCACCTCTTAATGCACGGTGTGTGGATGGAATCCGTTGGCTTTGCTCCCATACTTCTTACGCCCTAGTTGATGTTGGTGTAAAGTGAAACCTCAAACATTACTGAAAGTTGGTATTGACACGTTAGTCTCCAAATACCGGCCCAAAAGGAGCAAGTCAAGAACAGAAAGTCTTCCTAAACTGGTGGAGCCATCACCAGCATCGCATTCGTTGCTTAAACCGTTTCTGCTATCGTATCTTCTTTAGATGCTGTTCCACAGCTTTTACGGGAGGCTATCTCCTGCAAGTTTGAAAGCGAGTTAAATTCGATACGTCAAGCAGGCAGGCTCGAATCACAGCAGTCAAGTTCAACCAACATTTTACATATGAGGGTCGAATAGGAAGACAATAGAGAACACAATCCCATGTGATTTAAAAGGTGTCGCTCTGCAAGTTTCAAGAAGTTTTTGTAGTAGTTTATAACGAAAACAGTGCGAACTTTTTTGGTCCCTTGGGTGTAACTTACTACCTTTTAAGTTCGGTTTTATTTCAATGCAATGAGTTGGGTGATAGTGGGATTTGATTTCTTTATAAGAGCTAAAGCAACTCAAATTGCCAATTGGTCTGCCAGCGAGTGCGGCCAATTTTGTTTTTCACTGTGTGGAATTTGACTAAAATCCTTCTTTTCTTACACTTAGAAGTGGATCTCACAAAATATTAAGACTCAACTGAGAGTGCAGCGTTATCATTCCAAGAAATGTGTGCTACACCATATTCGTAGCAATAATTGGATTTTTCGTGAAACACTTCCTCAATACATTCAACCTTTTCTCATTTCTAGCAATGCCTCAAGTGTCAACACCAATTCTGTTGGGTCTGTCTTGGACGTAAGTGGAATATTCCATTAAATTATGGTTTATAATCCAAACATGTGTTTTAATTGCACATCAGAGTATTAATTTTTTTGAATCGTACTAGGCCTTAACAATATATGGTGTTGATTGCAGCATGGCGAGACCATCCAGTGGAGTACTACGATTGCAGCAAATACCGCAAATCTGAAGTTTCTGAACGCGAGTCTAGTCGGACACGAGCTAGGGAGTATCTTCAGCGCTACCTCTTCTACTATGAGAGAGTGAGTCTTCTATTTGGCATTGTCGTTTTACCGTGACTTAACGCGTTTGCTATCAGAATAGCAAATACTTGGTGGTTTTCATCAATTCATGATAGGTGGTTGCACAAAATCATGTGTCGCAAACGGTTTAGTTGTGTTTAACACAATAAGTTGGATGCAAGGTGTCCTTGGTCTGGGGGTGATTACATTTTTCAGGACTTAGGCAGCAAGTGAATAGTTCAGCTTGGCAATGCAAGCAATAGCGTGTTACAGTCCGGTACGAAGTCGAGTGGGTACAGTAGACAGGTGAAATTCGGCTTCAGCGAACATGCTAGGCTATTATAAGGCATCGTCGAACAGAAACAACTATCTTTTCGATCCCAGTGAATTTTCTTCGGACGATCTCATTAGTAAAACTAGTGTAGAAGCCCTTCCTACTATCGGGATTCGTAACCCTATCAAATTTCGGTAAGGTAGTAATCGCGTTGAATCTGGTTGCTGCTAATTTGCGCATATTTTGCGATGGATTCGCTCATTCATCTTCCGTTGCTCACTAGGTTCGCAACCTAAGTCCATTTTCCAGTTTGAGGTTTACCAGAATATGCTGGCCGTAGAATCTGTTTAACTTTCATTCGATGTTCATTGTACTGGATTTTAATGGAAATCGTTGAATGAACAACTGTCAGGTGTGAACTACAACTTCTTCCTTAAACGGTGTTAATGATGTGCTTTCTCAACCATCAAAAAGTAGAGATAGTTAAAAAAAACAGACATTTCCCATTTGATGACCCTCTGCGTCCTCCACTCTTTGCTTATTCTTCTATCTTTTCATGAAACTGGGCTGAGTGGATGTCGACTCTCAAAATTGGGACTCCGTTACATCAGCCAGTTCATATGTAAGGATTTAGTGATTTTGGTTTTCCATCCTAACCAGGGCAAGCCGAGAAATGGTCTTCAACAAAGATGTGCGTTCGCTGAAGTACCGTGTCAAAATTGACTTGCATAGGCTTAAATTAATGGCACAATCCCGACTCAAAATAGGGTATTCGCTTAAATCAGATCCATGTTCTCATTTGCGATCGAGTCGAAATATGCTTTCAAGCCAAAACAGTCACGACAATCAATGCGTTTTGGGCAGATATCGGGTATGAAAATAGATAATTCGTTATATCGGACACTTTATATTCAACAGCTTAATTGTTTGTTTGTTGCGCCTCACAGTGGGAGAACCATGAGCGGAGCCTGCGGTTGGAGGAAAAGCACTACGCGAGTATCCAGGCGCGCATCCAATCAAAAGTGCAGAATGGTGAGGGTACGTGGATTGACTGGCAGTACCTGCTGACGGCAGCGGAGACGCTGCGCAAGTGTCGCTACACTCTCAAGTACACCTACCCCTATGCCTACTGCCCACCTGCTGGCGCGGCACAACGCTTGGCCCTGTTTGAGTACCAGCAAGCCTTGTTGGAGGCCGAGGTGGAGGATTTGTCCTGGAAGATAGCTCATGCCGAGATCACGGATCAGGGAGCGCTATTGAACAAGATGAACATCTGTGAGAAGCACCGCAAAACACTGATTCATGAGTTCTATTAACTTGCTCTCCCATTGGATCTCCGTTCTAACTTTGCTTGCTTTGTGTCACAATCTGTACAAAGTTTAAATGAAGACGTGTTTTTTGTGAAAACCCTTTTTAATTGTTTTTAGTCTCTGAAGTGTCGGGGAACACGATTACTGCAGGTATTTGGTTTTGGAAAAAACTTTTTTTGATATATACTTGACTTCTTCTTCTAGCCTATCTTGGGGACTTCTAAAACCGTCAAATTGCTCAACACCATTAAGCCGGTGCCTACGATGTCTTCCTCTTGTTTATGCACTGTTTGAGACAGACTACCTTTCATCCATCACATTACCCATGCCCAAATTTCGTTTTGCATGTACCTGGATCACTTAGAGGCTAAAAGTCGCTAGTTAGAAGGAGGCCTTGGGTTGAAAGCACCGTTCAGGATTCGGAAATTACTAATTATTCTTGTGAGCGCACGACAAAGGAAATGCTGAGAAGAATGTCACTGGTTGTCGGTCCATGAGTTATGCTTGTCTACTTTCCTCCACTTCTTGCATGATTCCAGTCACGTCTGACATTTACAAAGCCTGAGTGGGAGACTGTTTTCCTGTTTACTTTAAGTTTCTAGAACGCCGGTGGTTGTGATAAGTAAACACATTCTTACCAAGATTTGATAACTTGATTACCGTCGCGTGGATATCAAGCCTGAATTGCCTTGTGGACACAATTTAAAATGTTAATTTGAAAGGGATTTTCATGCTTCACAATGCCTGCCATCACGTCACTTTGGTCTAAATTTAACCAACAGATCATGCAATCGTTTAGGCCCATGCTAGAACCTAACATGCGCAGCTCTTACGCAGGGCATCGTACATCCATCCTTTCATTCCTCCAAATATTCCCTTTTGTGTTGTCACTTCACTTAAAGTTTATCTTTTTCGGTAAATGCATGTTTGTTTAGCGTTTTCAATGCAATGGTGACAGCTTCGGGGACACCTTTCCCATTCACTTTTGGTAACTCATCAAAAATGGGGGAGAAGCACTACTGATTTTAAGTAAATGGATCAATGCCGACAGAATGACGACGGCATCAAATCTTAATACTACTGGCTAACGCATGACATAAGGCTCTCAAATCAACATTGTCCACAAACTTGGCTAGAGTTTAGCTCCTTCCTGGGGCCGGTGCATAGACAGCAAACTGTTCACCTTACAAATTAAGGAATATGCAAGTGTTGATTAGTTGTAAGTCACAATCACATCAGCTCATACCCACACATTACGATTGAGTTCAAGGGGTAACCAAAATGAAATAATTTGGTTGTTTGTTTATTAGTCGGTTTTGGTGAAGAGTCCACTTTAGACTTGGCGGTTGTACCTAGTCGGGTG
>NW_020170398.1:302499-420089 GCF_000524195.1 Echinococcus granulosus
AAGTCCTGGAGCTACAAAAATTTTGAACATGACGTTAAAGCAGTAGGAAGTAACTGTCCCCATAAAAATGACAAGAGGAGCCAAGGTTGAATCCTATTTGCTTGCATGCAAGTAAGTAACTTGCGTCATTAAGGTACTAGATGCACGATCAATTGACCCATCCTAGAGATGAATAACATAGCTTAAAAGGTTAAGAAAAGCAGTGCAATTTCTGGTGCCTCGCCTTTACCGCCCTATATTGAGGTCTTGCACACTCCTAACACAGCTTGTTGAAATTCCTGTTGTATTGCACCGACAATGTATGAGTGACGACGCGATAAAAGCGCCTATCTTCAACCCCACGCCATACCTTAATGGTACTTCAAGGCTTAGCAATAGCCATTTAAAAGTGCTTACTCTTCTTCGCCTTTGCGCAAAAGACAAATTCGATTAATTAAAAGGAGGTTTATTTAAGAGTAAATCCTATCTATTTATCTCATTATTGGCCCCTCAATTATTTTTCCTCGAATTTTATTTACTAGCTATAAACCTGGTGCTAATTTATTCATTTTACTAGGTTAGGATCTGTCATCCATTCCAAGTGCAGCCGGAACTTTTACGGATAACAAAGTGTGATTAGTCGGACAGTTTTTACGCAAGCGTACTATTGAAGTTTTGGCTATAAATAAACGTCTATCGAAGGCATTCCAACGCAGTAACGGAAATTCAGCTAATTGAGATCCCCCATCAGCAGTGGTACGTTAATTTTGGGTGCTTACTGGAACATTAGGAAATGACCAATCTTGGCCCTTACATTTGGAGTATTTTGTGCCTTCAAAAAGACTGGAAATGCTTGATAGGTGACTAGTTTATACGAGTTAGACCATAAAATCCTTATTGCTACCCAATCTCGCCCCTGCAGCCTGACTACGTCATGCAGCAGCACTAAATCCTCCAATTTGATTGAAGCAGGACGCGCCTAAGTAGTGTCGTAAAAGCGATTGATAATAAGTCTGTGGGTCAGCGTCTTAACGTCGTGCACGAATTGAATCGTACACCCAACAGCAAGTGGACGCAATCTTTTGGACTTTAATAAGGGAAATTCGGATGTGTTCTCAAATAATTTGACGATGCTACTGCTTTAGGAAAAATAAAGGGGTCCCTTAGGCTAGTGGTAAACGGACTCACGAATTTTCACTTTAATCAGGTATTCATGTGAGCTTTGGCAATGTGCGTTTAACAGTTTTGATGTGTTCTTTCAAGGATCCCAACCATTTCGAATATTTGATAACACCCTCAAAAAATGGGCCATCCAAAAGGTTAATTTTGCATGATACAGGGGCCGTGTATGCAAAAGCAGATTAACACTTGATGCTAAAAGATATATCTGATCCGCATTTTGGAATAACATTGCAAGGTGGTCCACTGGAGTGCGATAAGGCACAGGTTCCTGTCAATAAACCAAAGCACACCTAAGCCTCGAAAACCATAGATATGATAAGATGGAATAGGCGGGCGTAGATAAGTATGTTCTACTTATGGTATTTTCACTACAATTTAATAAACATGCTTAAAATATGGGAGCTAAGTTCTGCAACTGTATTCGTAAATTCAGCTTGAAAAATATTAAGATGCAAAAACCTGAGCTTCTTAAGTTCTTTTTTCAAAGGGATATCCAAATTTATGAATGCGTTCTTCGAACTAACGCAATATCAGTCGAGATGCTTTAGTTCGCAACCAAATCGCATGTTCCGAGTAGGTGGGATTTTAGTAGTAGTTCTATGAATTGTATAACTTTAGCTACGTTTATGTATATATTTTTGGAAGCCAAGAAAGGCGCTTGATATTAGACTTCATGTTGCAGTAAACACAACGAAAGGTAGTACTTTTGTCTCTGTGATGCCAATGCTGTCTTCTTTTTGGCAACTTTTTACTTGTATGACAATTTTTTGACCTTTCCCACTCTCTTTTTGGTAACTAACCAGATTCAGTACACATACAACTTGCGAACTCGAAGTTAGCATTGCTATGATGCATAATACTTCGATGTCCTAAATGTTACCATTTTCTTATGGTTTAGCCGACAACACTGGCATGTGGAATCGTTTCTCGTCATTTCAGAGGGTTAAGACCTGGTCAATTTTCCTTTCTAAATAAATCCCAAAGGGTTTTCTACAGCAATCCAGGGAAGAACTTTATTTCGGTTGGGAATGCGGACACCGATGAAGATGACATCATCGAAGTTTTCGACTTGCCTGTAGAGCCACAGTTTGAAGAAAACCCGGAATTCGAATATGTATCGCAGTCTGTCACTGAATGCCGATATCCTTTTATATCCAACAAAAGTATACTTTTGATCTTAATGCAAACCTATGCATGACTTTAGGATCTCGTGGTGGTGTATTCAACCTACCAGAAGTCGTTCAGTTTCTTAGAGCCGAAAAATTTTCAGATGTTGTGGCTATTCGAATACCAGAAGTCGCGTGCTATGGCGATTTCATGGTTGTTGCTACTGCGAAATCAAATAATCATGTATATCAAGCGTCAAAAATTCTGCAAGAATTAGTGCGTCGATGCTCCTTTGTTATTTCTCGCACCCATTTATTGATTGTTTACTTTAATTTGGTTCTTCTAGTTTAAAATGAAGCGGGCGTCCTCAGACTCCATTCCCTCCTTTGAGGGACTCAAAGAACGCTCGGAATGGGTCGCTGTCGATTTGGGTAAAATTCCAATCACCTCCTTGATATTTTAAGTATATGGTTTAACCATATTTAAAATTCGAGCTCCTTATTTTCAGGCAACATCATCTTGCACATGTTCGCGAAGGTAGAGTGTCGGCAAAGATACGACCTTGAATCACTGTGGGGTATCGGTCCCGAGTTTGATGAGAAGACGCAAGGGTTGGAGGTCCCTCAAAGTGAAGTCGACTCTTTCCCTTCCATGAGACTCACCCAAGCGGACTGGGAACGCATAGTCGCCGAGGTGGCTGCAGAGTAAACTCCAGCCTCCGCCCAAGCGAGAAGGATTAAGCGGTGAAAACGTTTCATCGCACGCCTCTGTAAATACCATCGAGAAACAAGCTTATTTCCACCCACTTATTTCTGTATTCGTTGTTTGTAATGAAGTTGAAAACGCTCCATTTGAATCCACCTAGGGTCTACCTCCACTTTTAATTTGCTGACTGACTGATAGACACAGTTTCAAACATCACTGTTTCCTCTGATGTTACGAATCGATGACAATGATGATGCATGTGCGGTGTAATATCTTTAGTAAAATAAAGTAATAAAAATATCTAGAAGTTAATTTCGGTCATAAAAGCGGGTTTTGCGGGCTCTTCCGCCCCCATGGGGCCCGGATTGGGTGTCGCGGTTCCTCACGTTGGCTGGATGCGGCACGGGTCCAAGGCGTTGTGAATCCATCATGTCCTCACTGCTATCATATCGTGGAGTTCGTGTTTCAAGGAACACTGACGGGGTGGGGTTTTGTTGCGTTTGTCGCCCGCAGAGTGTTCGGCTGCGTGCTCCGTCACCGTACCTGATCAACGGGCCGGCGTCACAGCCCGCTGAAAAGTATGAAAATCAGTAATGACAATTGAAAGCAAATTAAATGATCGGGGAAGCAGATCATGGAACGAACCAGAGTAGGTAAGCCTGTCCCGTGGATGAAAGGAGGGATTTTGTCTGGAAGTATAGGGCTGTGGGAGGGGATGACGTTCTGCGAAACTTCTTGCCTGCACACCACCACGGAGAATTGAGGCCTTTCGAGTAAAAGCGGTACTGTCTGCAACTCTTCTATTCTCCTGCTGTATATTGGTGGTATTGGAGAACCAGGAAACTGGCAGACCGGTTGCATTTCTACTTCCCATCAATTCGGATGCGCTAGTTCCATGTGTCGAGACGGGTGTTGCACTCGTATTCACCAGGGCTCGACACACGGCTACAAGGTTTTTTATCGCTGTCTGCGCAAAAAAGTAGTTCCGTTAACACTCGTTAAAGAAAAAGAAGAGAAGGGAGACTTACGATAACAGCTAGATCAATAGCACTCTGCGTAGTGGCAAACCTTCGCAGTGTGGCAGGATGCATTCGAAGGAGGTGATCAACACCACCGATGACAAGCATGCGAAGGTCGAATTCACAGGGTACTTTCCAATCCATTCCACGAAATCCACTCACACTACCATGCGCTGAAGCTGTCGTGGATCGTCGGCGGGCAGCAATTAGGGTCTCCCTGAAGGCGTTCGCTTCGGCCTGGTGCTTCGAACTGATGACCAGCAGGAGGGAGCAGCGGCGGGCAATGTTATCAAGACCACCACAAAGATCACCCAGATGATAGATTGATTTTGGTGGGGCGATAAGAACGAGACCCGCTAGCCATGGCTTCACGGGAATTGGGGCGTCAGAACTGGTCAAACGACCACAGATTATTTCCTCTAGGGCACCGCCGTTTGAGGAAGGCAAGAGGTAAGGCGAGGTGATGGCAGCCGTTAGCACAATGCCACAGTGTTCGCCAAACCCGATTATATAGATCGGAATGGGACGTGGATCCTCTGTCTAACGTGAAAACAATAACTTATGATGTTAAAGAAACCTGTTTTGTAAATACTGGAGCGGGACACTCACCAAAGACACGAAATGACGAATGAGACGGCGGATTTGAATGTTATTCGTTCCGCTCATGGGCACGATCATGAGGCGGCCGAGTTGCGAGAGGTTTTTTAACATTTTGGAAATGCGATAGCCTTTTGTGTAGACCTTGGTGATCACACACATGAAGACGGGCTCATCCATTATTGATGATGCACGACCAGGAGTGGACGTTGAGCTACCCAGGCTGCCGGTTATCAGGCAATCCGTAGGGATACAGGTTATGGGTGAATAAGAACTAGCCGACCCATCGTGAAGGCGCTGTTTTGAGATACAAAGCCGGCTCTAATGCTGGAATTTAAAACGCGAAGAAGAATAAATAGAAAACCCACCCCATATGTTGCACGAGAAAGAAAGGATCCAAATCCATCGGTGGAAGGCAGAACAGCACAATCAAGGTATTTCGAGTAGTCAAAGCGTTTCATTGTGCGCTGTGAGATAATCTCTGCATTGAGCCGGCGCAGAAGAGGTGAAGTCCTGCTTCGATGCATGAGGCAAGCATATCCACTCAAATACGGTTGAAGCAGATCACTGGGTAAGGTATTTAGCAGGCTTTCATGGAGCTCTGCACAGGTGTCAATACGCTGAGATTATTTGGGCATAAACTACCAAAAAAGGAACTTACCCAATTAAGGGAGGTAAATATTTTTCTAATGTGCCGCGCAACATTCTTCGTTAATAGCTCCTGACAGGAGTAACGACGAAACTCACCAAACTTATGCCTTGACTGGAAGAGCAATTCTACTTAAACAGAGCACAAATCTACCATTTGAGAAGAAATAGAACCCTCCAAGTCAGTCTGCACTAGCACCTTTCGCATTTTTCGATGTAACTTATCGACTGTGGTATTCCATGTCACTCGCGAAGAGCTTCTGAATGAAATATTATACTAATACCCCGACACTTACGCGTAAGAGGGTTGGTTGTTATCATATTTCAGTTCCTCAATTGGGCCGGAGGTGCAAAATCTAGTGAATTGACAAATATTTTCATTAATAGAAGGTTCTGTCGCTTGGCTGGGAAATTTCGCTTCATCCCCTTCTACGTCGATCCAGATGTGACCAGCGCCTGCCTTACTAAGATCGGAGCCGTCTGATTTGAAGGCCGGCTCGATGCACAAGGTACTAATGGGATCCAGGTAAGATGGACGATTGTACGGATGGTCATGGTCAATGATCATAGACTGTAGATGCCAATAATGAGGATCCATATACTATAGTGCAAAAAATGTCTCATCTTGTAAAGCAAAATAATTTCATTTGTAGCTTAGAATGAAACTATTCTTTCCTGCTAAGACACAAAAAAGTAATACACAGACTGGAAGAATGAGTAGTCCAGAATATCCATAACCGACAAGAAATACGCAAAATAATCAATGCCTTATGAAAACAATAACCTTCAAAATGACTGAGTTTCTAACAGAATATTAGAAAATGGGAAAGAAGTTCACTTCGATGAACCTATGATAGAAAAAGACAAGGACTTGAATTAAAGAAATGGGCCTTACATATCGAATAACCCCAACCCAAAAGGTGCACAGTAGAAAAGAAAAAAGGAAATCTTAGAACAGAGGAGTAAAATACATGCAGACGAGACTGAACCAACCGATCAAGGTAATGCTACCATGATCTAACGAAAATAAACCCTATGAAGAAATCGGGAGCTGTAAGTTTACCCAATCAAAAGTAATTGCACTAAATCAATTTTAATTCCACATTAACGAAAGTGCACAGTAAAAAGGGACACACGAAAATAACGGGAGCAAATACGCTGCACATGGCAAAAGGTGGGCGCAAAGAAGCATATACGACATGAAAGTTTCCGGAGCAGCAACTCATGCATAGTAAAATTGGCCCAAAACAAAACAACTAAGTACGCAAACGCACAAAGATTACAGGTGAGAGTCACAAATGCTTGTCACCCAACCAATCAGAATACCAAAGCACACTGATGCCATTTTGAACCATGTGTCTTAGTTTAAGAAGTTTAACAGAACGAACAAATTTAAATATATTTTTAGAATCATTTTTTGCTGCGATCTTAGGTGAATGTTTGCAAGAACTTTGGACAATGGGAGAGATGTTGGTAATGCTAAACCTCAACCTTGAGCAAGAATTGCCGTGTTATTCATATTTGCCTCTTTGTGGGAAATGAAACCTAGGGCCAAGGATCACAAATTGGGGGATTTAATACACTCAATTAGTATGGCCCTTCTCTTTAAATGTTTTTCACTTTAGCTCGACGGGATCCATCGAAGAGGCAAATTAAACCGGTGAATACCGAAACTCTTTTACTAGATGATCTCGAGGACGAAAGTGATGCTGAATATGTATACGATGGGAATGATGGTATTTAGCTGATGAGTTTACTTTTACAATAGATGATGTGAGTGAGGATTCGGAGAGTAGCTCTGGGAATGGGAATGAGTCGTCCTCATCAGAATCTGGATCAGAGGACGATGACTCGGATTCTTCGATAAGGATTATCGGTGTATCCCACGCCCCAAATATTTCCAAGGATGATCTTACCCTACACGATGCAATTAATGTGCCTTCTGAGGCGTATCCTGTCGATCTACCTCACAAGAATTCGGTGCTTGATTCTAACAAGCCAGAGGCATCCTCCAAATTCTTATCTAACCGAATTTGCATGCTTTGTCTTGGTGAACAAAGCAACCTAAATGACGAAATTATTGAATGTGATGCATGCAAAATCGTCGTTCATGAGGGCAAGTCTTTAATATTTCGTTATTTTCGTAGATTGTCATAAGGTTTACGACGATGTCTTCTTGTCAAGCAGTGCAAGTTCATCAGACACTGACCCATGGTTTTGTGAACCATGCTTGGCCGGTGTCGAAAATCCCGTACGTCTTATCTTTGCTTATTAAGAATACCTTAGCATTGTGAGTTGTGCCCGAATCTTGGTGGCGTATTCAAGCGAACTGATAATAATCGATGGGTGCATCTACTATGTGCTCTCTACACTCCTGGGGTTGCTTTCAATTACTCAGAATATCTTAGTGAGGTATACATCTCCTTTCGTCAAATCCGCTAGGTTACTCTTACTGAATTGCCTGCAAAAGACTGGTCATCGAAGGAATGTGGCTTGTGTGAGGAGAGATTCTTTGCTTGGACTGGTGTCTGCATAAATTGTGACGCTGGCCTATGCAAGAACTATTTTCATGTCACATGGTAGGACTTCAATCTTGATTTTTAATTTCCTCAGTGCCCAACGCGAAGGCTTGCTTGCTGAGCCAGCCTATGAGGACGTGAGTTATCTCGCATTGCATCGATTTGTTCGTTACCTTGGCAATTTGAATTAATTTCATCCCTTGTTTTTCAGAACCCAACCGACCCCTTTTTTGCTCAGTGTCGCCAGCACACGGATAAGCAAGTAGCGAAGGTACGTCGTCGCAACTACCTCTCAGCCTACAATCGATGCCGTCTTTTGCGTCAAATGTCTGAAAAGGAGAAAAAGGATGCTTATTCGATGGATGAACTGGAGGGATTTACCGCAACAAACAATGACCCAAAGAGCAAATTTTTCCTTCTGGATGACAGGCTTAAGGGGAAATTGGAATACTTCCGTCGCCTCTATGAAGCTATGCTTAACAAACGCGAAGTGCCTTATAGTATGTCTAGGTGTTACGTATCTCAGGTTTGCTATTTGAGCACCCAGTGGTTTCGATATTTTTCATTCACTTTAGCAAGACCTAACAAGGTGCCTCTCTTTCTGGAAAACTCTCCGGTGGCCATGCGAATGTTTATGGCTAAAGCTATGGCTTTATCTCTCCCGATTGAGTTAACAGGAAGTTCAGCTGTTACGGAGGCCTCCAAATCACTGGCTCCTGGCTGTCCAGTGTTTTGCCCCGATTTCATTAGCTACGTGCTAGGTATTCAGTGTGGTTATTGCTTCCCCCCTTCACTCTTATTTGGTCGAATGAATAATTTCCCCATTGCTATTTTCAGAGCGTGAGAAGAAGATAGAAGAATACTCCAAAAAGGTTTCCAGTCTTGAGTCTGTTCAGAGGGAGTTACAGTTATCTGACGCCAATATATCTCAAAATTACAACAGTGTGAGCGAGGATTGCTTCAAAATGCGAAACAATCCTTTTGCGAAGTTTCTGAACTTTTTTCTTTTCCTCAACAGCTTTCAACTCGTCTCATTGAATTAAACGCGAGGATAGCGGATAATCGGAACAAAGCCGTTAAATTTCTGGAATACTTATCAAAAATCTTACCGGTAAGTGAATGAAGAGCAACATTTCCTCAAACTTATAAGTGATACCTTGCTTGATTGCAACTGCGTTGGAATACTCTAGGCGTCTATTCAATACGGGATACTGTCAACGAGGAATGTTGGGAATAAGTCAGTGATACCGCTACTCCTATTTTAGGGTATTAAAGCATCAGGTGATATGGCCGCTCTTCTAGCGCCACCAGAGGTAGTGGAAGTCCACAGCAGCAGCCTAACTGCTGACTCCACTGCAGTCACTTCTTTTGGTAATGGTGGTGGTAGCGGCAGGGCAGCCACCAGTGATCGAGTGCGCACTGTTTGCGGACCTTCGCGTCAGTCACGAAAACGCTGCCGCAAGGAGCGACAGTGGTGTCAAAACGTGCCAAAAGGATGAACAAGGAGAGTGACGTAATTCTTGTTTCTGAGGCGTCTGCTTATCCTGTTGTTGAAGAATGCGGTACCCTAGTTGAGAATATCTTTCATGAGTGAGTGTTTCAGGTTTGCGAAGTGTTTTTCAACCGCAATTGCATCAGCTTGAATAGCATTGCAGATTATCTAGTGTTTGTCCGAGTGTTTCAACGTTTTGTGTCATTGAGGCGTCTATGTCTCATTACATCGGTCTGAGTGATATTACGGAACTTATGGTTGTTGTCGATTTATTTGACGGTAACTTTACTGATCCCGAGGTGCTACATCGTGAAATTGATTACTCAATTGGACTTGCACTGCCCCCAAATACGCCGCCTATACGAGTCTAGAAGTAGCTCTGCCATGCGTGCGTGGGCCTGGGGAGGCCAATTGGGCAAAAATATGTATCTGCTAATGTCTGTATCATTGCTGTCAGTCTTAATAACGTCAAAAATGGCACAATTAACAGAATTTTTGGTTTTTTGCCTACGTGATAATCACTCATTTCTCTTGTAGATGCAGCGTTTGCAACGGCTATAGAGATCAGCATTTGTTGACAATTTGTGACACCTGCAAAAAGGCCTTCCACATAGCCTGTCTTGATCCACCTCTTACCCGCGTGCCAAAACAAAGCAAACTCTTTGCGTGGTAAGTGGTCACTTTGGCATCCAAAAAATGTTTTGTTGGGTAGTTAAAAAAGCATTTAATTTATCGGTTTGAGCCGTTGTGAGGACATGACAATTCCTAGAGATTTGTCAAATGCATATGCTTGCTTGTGTGCATGCGTTATAACGTTCGCACATCAGTCTACCCGCATGGTATTCTTTATCCTACCCTCTACCACATCCTCATTTCTATCCCACGCGTTATTAACTGTTGATTGTGCCTGATGGATGCGATTCGAGCTTGTTCACCTTACTAACGGAATCCACTTCGGTTTCAAAGCTTGAGAAGTTAGCCTCTTAACAGACCCTAATCATTTGGTGTATTACGTTCAGAACCACCCTTCATTCTCCATCGCAAATAATGGAATTATGTATCGCTATCGGTTAAAATGATTGGAGGAGATAGAGGTGTGAAAACCAACTTTCAGTCATGTTTAACCTCCTGGGTGATGAAACAATGGGTTGACACCTACACCACCTGAGAGGAGGTGTTAGTGGTGGAGGCTGGTGAGCACATGGATCCCATCTTAATGCCATATATTAACGCATGGCAGACATTAAACCTTAAATTGCAAGCTGTGTTAGAGTTAACACGTGCTAAATTAGATTGAATCATTAAAAGTAGACATATATTCAGGATTTGTCTAATCATTGACGATTTGATGAAAAATCTTGCCATTCGCGAACACCCAAAATTCCAGCTTACTTTCCGGTTAAAGATCTCCTTTTCACTGCTGTCTCACCGTTTTACTTTAGCATTGAAAATTTGATTAGTACACACAATGTGAATTTGTGGATACTTTATCTTGCAGTTTGATTTCTTTGCAGGCAATGTAGCATGTGTACCGTTGCAGTTGTGACACCTGGGGACGCAGTAACTGTTGACGTGAACGCTCCCCGTCAGCTTCGTCGTACCACTGCTCCTTCCGTCCTCTCACTACCGCCGCCTCTCACTGCCGCCATCACTCCTGCCTCTGCTGCCACCTCCGTCACCGTTGCCCCCACCACAGTCAAAGTCGGCGCCTCTGCTCCTACCGTGACTCCATCAGCCCGTAGTAACCGCTCTTCCACCTCCACGCGAAGACGTGGAAAAAATCGTTGTGTTCGTCTGGGTCGTCCACGCCGCGTGGAGGCAGAGGAGTACCCTTGCCAGATGGACGCGCAGGATGTGGTGCCTGCAGAGGCCTATCCCACCACTGTGATTCACAATAGCACTCCTTTAGTGGAGGCCGGTTCGGATGATATTGAAATGCTTTCGGTGTCACAGCAGCTCAGAAAAGTTGGATACGGGGAAGAGGGAGATGGTGATGATGATGCGGGGGAGGACGAGGGCAGCTACAGCAACAACGATGAAGGTAGTGTTGTTGGCTCAGAGGAGTCGGAAGCACCTGATGATGAGGAAAAGAAGGTGGGGACTAAGGTTTTCATCTCCTCTCAATGTTGTCTGGTCATTTTTACTTTACGCCTCGTGCTTCTTCACAGGTTTCTGTAGTGAATACGCACGAGGACTTAATGACCAAGCAGAACGCATCGGATGATGAGTTGGCTTCCCTTCGAGGATCAAAAGGTTAGTTTTTAAGAAGTGCGCTTTGTAAGCCTTCACTGAACATGAGTAAAAAAAGGACCATTAATATCAGATCTGTAGCTTTGGACCGTTTGAAAACATAAAACTCAATGGTAATGATTAGCTGTTATTTTAATTCATGTCCTCTGCTCTAAATTAGAGTTTTCATAGACCCAACCTTGGTCTCGAAAGGAGAGTTTTTGTCTGAAGCAAATCTTTTCAACTGATTCAGTGTTAGTCAACATACTTTTTTCTTAACTGACAGTAAAGTTTGTTCGGATAAAAGATCACGAGAGTCCCAGCGAAAGTCTTGTCGATTCGGCTCCACAACGCTATGTTATCTGCCAGTCGCAAGATTCAACGCCTAAGGTAATTGCATTAAGCTTGTCTGTGTGGCCCTGACCTTGTGAAAAATCCTTTATTTCTTTGTAGAAGTCACCGACATCGAGCAACTTCAAAATAAAAATTCGCAAATCGACTGACTCCTGAGTGTGGTGTTGTGTCTCGCTTCTTTTGAATCATTTCATCTCGATCTGTGTCCGCAGACGCATGGATCACTTTTGTGTAAAATAGCTGTATTTTTTAACGATTAACACTTAACTGTACGGTGTGTTTGGTAGAGCTCTTGCTTGTTTTGTGTGCGACACGCTTGGTAGAGTGGGTCTGGGCCGCGGTGGATGTCTTTTCGTTCGTGGTTCCCGTCGTGGTTTCATTGAGCCTAAATTAATCGCAGGTTTGGTGGGTAGGGGTTATACGTGTTAAAGTTGGTCTGGGGGATGGCCTAATTTTCCCGCGAGGATGCCGTGGGAGGTTCGACCATGGGACGCTTGGGGGTTATTTCCACATTTTTGAAGTCGGCGGAGTGTACATATTCTGCTCCTCTCGTAAATGTTGGGTGCGCATATCACAATTGAGTAGTACTCGGCAGGGTCCCCAGTGGATGTTGATTTTTAGGGTGCCGAATTAGGGGCGTCTATGTGGGACTCGGCAGCGCACAGTTTGTTATAAGGACGCTTTATTGAAAATTCTAAATACACATTTAGGAAGTAACATCGACTAGACATAGGTGAAATAAATTATGTTGGAGTGGGTAACGTTGCTGGGTGTGTAATAGGCGCCTCACTCTCATTTAAAAAGGTATTTTATGTTGATACAAAAAATGCACCTAAACTAAAACTATTCGTTTATTCAAGTACCAGCCTTTGTGTCCATTTCACTCATTCGATTGTTTTATTATTCCATTGTTCTAGGTCGGATACACCAATGACGATCAGCTGTTTGTCTTTGACTTGGTCACCTGATTTGTCAGAGTGGGTGCCGCGCTGTCTGAGCCCAAGATAATATGGTTTGAAGCTCCCAAGTCTTGCTATTTAGGAAATGAACTTCGAGTCTAAGGTTATTTCGAGGCTGAAGTGTTCTGCCATAAACGCCTTTGATCCTGAAACTGATAGAGCATCCGAAACATTTGTCAATATATGTGAGCTAATTTTTCGAAGGGGTCGTGTTAATGGTACCCCTTTAATAACTCAAGGTGGTAATCGTTGTGCTGAACAAATTGTTTTTCCATGCTGTGTCCAAGCTCAAGATGTAATTTTCACCCACATCTTACAGATAATAATCGTAGGAACGCACCGTAATGTCCCTTCATGATGAGTTGAAGGAAATTGGGTACATGGGTCATCCAGTCGTCATTGAATTTTTGCTACTCCCAATATCAAGGCTGGGGACCAACGATTGGTCTCCCAGTAGCAAGCAGATTCCGGCTTACTTAATGGAGCGATGGATAATTCAGTTTCTCCCGAAAAGGTAACTTTATATTGCCGGCAGGATATCACTCCCACCGTACTATGTATTTAAGACATGTAGAGTACTTTCAAACCGAGTTATGCCTTCAATTTTCCTCCTGCAGGCTTGTGACGGACACCCTGTCAGATTTGTCAAAACTCTTCGAGGACATCAACTCTTTCTGTAAGTCATCAGCGGTAAACAAAGTACTATTTGGAGATGGACCCTACTGTGGTGTTCCTGAACTAAGTGAACTATGCTGCATATGCAGGTAAGTTTGCGCTAGCTAAAAATCCTATTCTCTACTGTAATACCACTTTAAAAGGTTTGATTTCCGCTTTTTCTGATCTTTTTATCCGCCATTCCATAGGCTTACGAACTTACGGAGAGCAAATTTATTTTCCTCATGTTGGTTCACAATAAGTTCCAACGAACTCTTGGGCGAGAACGCGAAAACCGATTTAACAGACTTCGAGCTCAGGCTTATCAGAGACTTAACGGATAACTTCAACACTTCTGATGAGGTTCACACAACGACACGCACAAAAAGCCCTAAAAGGACATATCTCTGCAGTAGCCCTTGCTCGCATACTCATTGGAAAGACAACGCAGCTATCTGTGTTTCCAAACCACTCAGTCGAGTCCTTGCTGGTAGCAGAGAGGTCCTCGATACAATCGTAACATCTGTGTTAGAGCTCCCACGAGTGCCACTGAATGACATTATTTTTGACTCCCTGCAATGTCTGCATAGTGGTACAATGAGTCTGCCCACAAAGCGATGGAACGAGGTGCCATTGTATGCTGGTTGCCCCAATGCTTTATCCGACGATACTTCAAAATGCAAGGTGCCGAAGAGCCCGGTTGTGATAATGTCAAAATGGACCAAACCTACGTCTTTCCTTGAATCCCCACCCTGTAAATTGAAGCGTATGCAGCAAGACAGTAGGCCCCGAGTGGACGAGTGCATTAGCCAGTTTACCTCTCTGAGTGTGCAACAACAAAAACAGGCGCAGACGAATAAGTCATCGAAGGCCGAAGTGTGCGTGCCAATCGCGGACTCTGTGGAGCGTCACTTCTCGAGCAAAAGTTTTACAGAGTCTTCTTTTCATTCTCTGTCTTTCAACCCACAAACTGGTTTGCCCTTGCAGTCTTCACCTGTGAGCTATACATATCCTTCCCTTAAGATGTATATTGATTGTCTTTTTATCTACATAAATTTCTTAGGTATCACTGTCCAGTAATGATATTACGGCGTTGTGTTTTTATTTCAGATGCCAATCAAACAAAAGAGCGCTAATAATTTCGACTTCGACAATTCCACCTTCCATTCGCCTTCTGCAAAAGCGTGAGCTGATATTTAGTGAACCAACATTTATTTTGATCTTGGAATAATTTTTAGCTTCGGATCCCCATTGAGTTGTCTTTTGATAAAGAATGCGGTAAAGCAGAATGTTCAATTTATTGCTTTTCCCTCTGCGATACCATTAGCGGACGTTTTTATGGGGAAAGATGGTATTTTAATGGCTGGAATAAAGTTTTAATTATATATTATCTCCTACGGTAAATGAAGGTGGTTTTTTTCACTACTGAGTATGGCTTGCATGTATTGAGGCAAATACTTCGTTATCACAGCAATTGCGCCTTATACCTCCAGCACTTGTTTCAAGTGTCACTTGTTGTGCTCATGTACACATGCAAATCGAGTTGTGGCATAGATTGCACCGAAATGTCTGAGTTTACTTCTCCTGCATTCACAATTTTCCGGATTAATTCTTTTGTCATTTGACCCTTTCTACAAGAATAAGTTGTTTTATCTAAATCAGCTCATGCGAAGCGTGCGTCCGATGAATTCCTGCCACGCGGTTACAGCAACACCTACTTTTTTGCCCCATTACTATCGATAGACATAGCAACGGTGCAAATAGCGATGCCGATTCATCAAAAACTGCACGGCCGACAACCCTGGTGCTGAAGCGTCGATCTTCACGACGTGGTCGAACAGTCAGCGCCCCCACCACCACATCGCCATTTGGCGGAGTACTCTGGGGTGGCGGTGGAGTCTTAATGCCTGTAACTCCCCTCCCACCACATTCTTCACATCGGCTACTAATCAACTTTGAAGTAAGTTAGGTGCTTATTTCCCTACTGATATCAGGAGTTAACCGCAAATAATTTTAGTCTACATAGGAATTTCCAGGCGGTTGTTATTATCATAAAAGTATGCTGTCATTAACCATTTTGAGAATCCTAAAAGACTACTTATCACGAAATCGGCTTAATCAATGAAAATAAAGAGTTAAAAAAATTCAGCCAAATAAGGTAACTATTTTCTAAGAATAAGCCTCTTAGGTAGTTTTTTATTGAAATAGTCGCCATAACAATCTGTCCTTTCCTTCTTTCCCAAAAAGGCACTATTGCGATGTGAATGTTTTGTTCCTGAAAGGGAAAATCTACTTTTAATCACTCGTGTCTCTATCTCACCTTTATTTGTTGACTGCATGTTATATTTCACTTTTGATCACGTGATTATCCACTTAATGTCAAGGCAGGGCAAAAATCATGGCCTGGTGAAATACGAAATGGGAAAGAGGGAGGAAGAGTACGAGGAGAAGGCACTTTCTCCTCCCCCTTCTTCCCTCTCACTCAGCTGCAATTGTTGCCTGGTCCTTAAGAAGTGTCCAGTTGCATGTGCGTGTGTGCGGCATTCACACACGCTTCAGAAGTGTGGACGGTTGGAGGATAACTGATGATGTATTCATCCGCTTGACGGAGGTTGAATCACAAAAGCCATTTCTCAGTCAGTTAGTCAGCAAACACTTCGTGGTACATGCTGGGGTGTTATTGGGCACACAAAGAAAGTGAAGAAGACGTTGATAGCCTGCAAAGCTTATTGTCTGCCATGCATTAATGTATGGCACTAAGATGGGATCCATGTGCTCACCAGCCTCCACCACTAACACCCATTGTTTCATCACCCAGGAGGTTAAACATGACTGAAAGGTGGTTTTCACACCTCTATCTCCTCCAATCATTTCAACCGATAACGATACATAATTCTATTATTTGCGATGGAGAATGAAGGGTGGTTCTGAACGTAATACATCCCACTTTAAATTATTCCTTACTAGAACTAAAATTAAATGCCATACACGTGATAAGTTTTGCGCCTCTGCTTCCTTGAAAAGCTTGAAACTAAATTTGTAAGCCAGACAAATGTCATTTTACATCCATCAATCTTAACCAACGTTTGATTATGAGGTGAAAATAAGGAAAAAGTAGCCGAGAGCTCAATAATGCGTGGCATTAAGGCACCGCGTTGGCTCCTATGGATTTAGAGTCGTGTACTCTTTGTGGACTGCACTATGGAGAATCACGGCTTTGCAGCGATCAAGGTGTGACGTTGTTCTACGACGTCTGCCTCAAAGCAGAATATTCTGAGTTCATTTCTCCTTGAGACTTGTTACGCATTTCAACGTTACCCAGGAATATGGGTGAAGCATTATTTCGTTTCCGGTCCAATAGAGACGTTTTTTGTTGAGCACAAAGTTAAGCTTATCGTCCAAGGTGTGCCTAGCTTTGATACCCCCTCTGTTTTATTTTTTTGCGGAATCAAGCTATCCACGTGACGTTTAGGGATTTTTGTCCCCTTAGATTAAATTCATTTTGTTATCATCAATGATTACTCCTGGGTTTGCCCTGAGCGCATTTTAAGACACTGATGCTGAGGCAGGCTTATGGATAACATTAAGAAGAGTTGGAAGGCTAATGGCATGAACAGAACGAGAATTGCGGGGACTGGAGAACCGATTTGTGCTGCTCGATTTTCTCATATTTCAGGTCTGTCGGGAAGAGAGTGATTTTCTTTTCTAGGCGGACGTCAGTTGTGATATAGTAGGGGATCATAGACACGAGGCACTTAGTGGAGGTGTCCGTTATCTTCAGTAGCAAAGCCAACTATAACCATTTTATTTGCTCGAAGGAAATCATTTTTTATTCGCAAGATCGAAAAGCCAGTACAGTATAAATAATTGAGAAGAACAGAAGCATACCGAATGCGCCTAATACAATGGAAGATCTCAAAGAGAAAAGGCACTTAGTATACATTTAGCAAATTCTTTCACGTTCAGAAACGCTTAAGTTTGAATATCCCGCATAGAAGTAAAAATCAGCGAAGTTTAGTAAATGCGATCACGTTATGAATGAATTGCGTGTCTAGCAAGTCACCAATTAGCTGGGCGGATACATAGTTTTATCGCCTACTTTGTCGTCCAACAGACACCGCTTTGCGAATTTTTCCAAACTGGCCTTTTTGAGTAAGAGCAAATTTTGTAATAAGCTGCAAACTGCGTACCATTCGATTGTTTAAGTGGACATTTTCGAAAGTATTACTAGGTGCGGATAAGGCATCGCACCGACTTCTATGCCTGGGGGTGAGGGCGTAGTTCCTTGTGATGTCGCCTTTAAGGGGAATGCGATAGGGTACAACTTTTTCAAAAATCGCCTATTTTTGAGACTGATCGAAGTACTTTGTACCGGGGGACTCACGTCTTCCCCCTCTTGTTGCATTTTCAAATGTCGGTCCTTTTCCATCAGCCCTAAACCTACATGCTCTGGTTCTTTTGAAAGTTCTCCTTTACAAAAAATTACTATTTTATTTTAATTTCCCATAGCGATAGTAGATTGTTGGTGCAGATTTGCTCTTCACTGCCAAAGCAATTATGCATCCTGGTAATGCTTACTACAAATAGGCAGCTGGAACCTCTGTTATCCCTTCACCACTTGGATTGGTGCAAGTTCTCACTTTCAATGCCGCATAACAATAGATTTTTCAACAGGGTAAAACACGTCTTCCGGGTGATGATTAGCCTCAGTGCAAGTGGGATTTGGCATTTTTAATCCTTCTCAAGAACGATCTAACGCTACATAAGAAGGTTTCTTCAAGCGGTCTATGTGCTCTTTACACGTTGGAAATGGAACATTTAATATGCTTCAGGGCTAATATTTACAGCTATAATTTCTACAGGCAGTATAGGTTGATTGCCATGCGTGATATTATTAACAATTCCCCTGGTTGATGTGTGAAGACCAAGGGGTGAAAAAATAAGAATCGGGAGGAAAAGCAACTTACTTTTACAGCTGAAAGCAGATTTGCTGTCGTAATTTGAATGGTCCGGAAGTCGTCAGTGATGCATTCCTTAAATTGAGGGAGGACCAAAGGCAGTCAAAACAGCAATCCACCCTCCTTATTGCACAGGCGTCTTTTTTCGTAATAGATTTTATTTTCACTGAAGGCACACGCATAACAGAGAACCTGTACTTCATTATTAGGGGCAAAATATAATAATTTAATAAATCGCACTACTGGGGAATCTCTCTTACCCATTTCCACTTATCACAGTATTCCATCAATGCTTTTCCCTATTTTTGAGAAACGATTTCAAGTGTCTTGGGGATCGGAACCGCACCTACGATGCAACAATATTAGTCTAGTGGACAGAGTAATATTACGAAATATTACATCAGATGAAAACGCATCACGAAGCTTTCCACGACTTTTATTTAAATTTCATGATAAAACCGTTTGTAGTTTTGTTATTTGAAAACAAGCAATTATTATACCAGCCAAAGTTGTTGCTATGGCTTTTATAGCTTAACAACAATAGTACCAGCAATGCCATTTCATCAAATGCCTGATTACCCAAGCTGTCTCATCTCATGCGTTCTCAATTCGGGAGTTTGTTTGTAGGTCCTCACTTGCTAATAATCTTGCCTAATCTTTCCCACATACCAGCTTGATGGGGTTCTAAGGATGAGGGATACGTCTATGTAGATTGAAGACCCGTTCCATTCCCCCTATAATTTGTTTTTTAAGCATTTTTCCAGTCCACACTTGTTTCGGTTCCTATTTTGGTCAAGTCAAATTGCCAAATTTGAGTGCAATATTTTTTCTGAAATACTATTAATTGAAGTAATCGTAATTTCTGAATATCGGATTTTGATTTGATAGTTGTCTTAGACTTGCAAATTTCTAACCTTCATCCTCATTTTACCGCCTTAATAACTCGTTTTACATCTGGCTTTTTGGAAGACTTGATGAAAAGGCATACATTGTTTCATCAGTCCAGAACAATGTTGACGGCCACAGGGTCTACCTCAAACACAATTACTCGAGGTTTATCTATCTAGTAGTTTACATCAGTGCCTAACGGTTGTGTTTCACCCAGTCTCTGCCCTAATGGCTCGAGATGAAGCTCCTGCCATTAGTTAATTTTATCGTCTTCGACTACAAATGGATGTTTACCATCCCATTTCCACTCATTTTCGTTAATTTTGGCAATAAAAGGTGATCATCTTCTTGACGGTTTACTGTAGCCAAATGCTAATTTTGCTAACGTTAATTCCAGTCAGATCAGATTTTACCTCACAAATCTCATTCCTTTTTTCTCCTCAATTTTAGTTTATAGTTTAATATAGCCACCTAATTTTACATGCACAGAGAAATCCTTGTTTGAGAAATTTGATTAAAATCAAAAGGAATCTTAATTTTGATCAGATAATATCATTAGTAGAAATTAATTACCATTAACCCCTACTTTAAAAGTACCTATTTTGAATGCCTACAGCCTTACACTGGGGATAAAAGCAGTAATAGTTTAACCCACCCCATTTATGGATTAAGTTGTCTAGGTAGAGCTTTATGCCAATCTTTTGGGAATCCAAATTGAGTTTTTTTTTATGGTTACTCATCCCTGCGATGAGTCAAGTTGTATTTTCTCTCATCCGGCACAAGACGACTTGAATTTGTCTGAAATAATCACGAATGGCTGTCTGGCATTCTGTTTTAACCTGTTCACTCATCTTGATGTCAAGTGGGGGGGGGGGGGGCGGGAAACTCACAAAACTGCCTTCTGTCTTATCAGTTATCAGTTATGGTGAATTTTAGAAGCCGGGTGGGTTTTTTGGTATTTGTGTTCCGTTGAAATGCAGCCCCTTTTGATGGGAGTTTTTTGTTAGAAAATAACGCTTAAATCCCACTTTAAAATTTCCTTGCCTGCTAGTGGAATTCGTACCCTTGAGATTTAGATGGTTAGGTAATCGGACGAGGACTCTTGTGAGAAGTGAAACCCATTAAGATTTGTTTGTTTTATAGTTTTTCGGTCCTGTGATGAGTGCAAGCTTCCGGTTTATTCGTTCAGCAAATATCAAATGTGGCATCATTATCATTGCCAACTGAGTACATTAAATACAATCAAAATGGGCACCTTTTAGTCCCCTTTTTTTGCACTTAGGAGAGCATGTTAAACGGACGCATTCCACCCAAGGGAATGGTTGAGGGTTTTTCATTGGGGATTGGTGCCAGCGGCTCCTTCTTTCCCGTCCATGTGAAGCTGCCTATTGTAGCGTACTTCTTTCAACTCTCGGACGATGGCAACACACCCTCGCCTTATCTCGGTCATGTAGACCTCACTGGTCTTTCCAACAAACGTGGCTACCACGTGCCTCATAAGGGGTTGATACAGGTTTGTCTTTGCTATACAACTGTCTTGTCTGATACCTACCTTGATTGATCTGTGATGTTTCTTTCCCCGCCAAAGCGCATTTTCTCGTCCCGAAATCAACTGGGCTCGGTGTTAGATTATTGCATTCATTCTTCTACACTATCGCTAGTTATTGTAAAGTGCTCTACTAGTACTAATTTGGTTTGCTATGTGGAGACCAAGGCCACGCAGGTGGCAAGTAAATGGTGCAGCTTGTCGAGTGGATTGGCACCAGCCCCTGACCCATATCCGTCCACCGAGTTGTTCCTGGCACAACGGTCGTTAAGTAGCTCTATTATCAACGTACAGAGAGGATGAGAGACTAGTGCAACTGACGTGGGGGAAGAAATATGGAATAATAGCAAATAAAACAAAAATTTGCATCTAGGTGGTCGTATAGAGGTCGCTTATGGATGTTCGACAAACCTGCAAATAGGGACTTTCAAATGCTGGTAGACTTTAGTAATTACCGTAGCACCGTTTGCTACTTATTAACATCTCCAGTTGGAAACTCTGAAAAGTGCGCATTCTGTGGGCAAATCCTGCATCTGTCTGCTACGGAGTTGTGATGAGGTGAAAAATAGTATGCTTAGTGTGTCATGTGATGGGATGGGCGCGGAAGGTTGCAAAAGTACTACATATTTCATTATTTAAAGTGAGCAAAGTGTGGAGGTGCATTTATGTCATGAATTGTTTCCAAGACCTTGTCCCTTAGCCCTGTCAACCTAATGGTGTGGGTGCTAATGCGTGATAGTGCAGATATTTACGCAGCAAAAACGATAAAATGGGATCGTCCCTTTTCTCGTTTCATGTGGCGTTCGTTGATTTTTAACAGCCAGTGATTTGTCTGCAGTTTTTTTCGGTACAGTGATAAAGAGAGCTAACTCAAACATAAATAAATGGGGTTTTGAGACTGGGTAGTGGTGAATGTAGCCCTTAAAATGTACTCGGAATAGAATTTTTTCATTTTATTTTAATCAGGATTATTTGGCTTTAGGAAATTATCGCCTTTTAATGGGTGCAGAATCAGGCGAATTGTAGTTTAATTAGCTTATAGCAAAAAGGAGATAACGGAGGGTGTTCTTGAGGACTCTAATTCGAAGGTACGAGGTAATTATGATGGAATGAATCTTATTTTTAGTGTAGATTTAACGAAAATTTTTAACTAGCTTGAAAATACCCCGTCTCCTTACAAATTTTGATTCAAGTGAAAGCGGGGAGTGTAGCTTTTAAAACTTTTCCAAGAATTACACAAAGTCCTATTCAAAAAAGAACAAATCCGATGAGATGTGAAGATTTCTGCCAGTTTATTTTAGGGAATCAGAGACAGAATCGCATTAACAGTATGCGAAAGTGGTGAAGACAATTTTAGTTGCTGTATTAATATTATTAATTAAACGCAATATTTACTTGCGTGTTTGCTGCCGGGAAATGTCATTGAAGGGCGTATCTTATTGCAAAATATGTTTATGAATGAAAATATCTAATTTGTATTCAGGGTTATAAAGTAGTACATAATATTATCATGCTGAATGGTAGGCCTGAATCCAGCTATCCATTTCTCCACAGGTTTCCAACACATTTTCTTTAGTGATGTATCTACTGTCCTATTTCATTCTTGGAGGCCTTTTGCCATGTTACTGGTAATGCTGTTCACACACAATGTAGTATGCCACTTTGAGGCACATGGGAAAGGTAGCTGCGTGGCTACGAAATCTCACTTCTCACATACTCTCTCACCCTGAATTGTGAGATGTGTACTTGGTATTCAAACGGCATCTCTATGTGCTTCTTCAATAATCCATCCGAACTTTGTAATGACGTACTTATTCATATGGAGAGCAAGATATAAGGGGTGTAATCTAAGAGACTTCTTTTTCGATTTGCAGTTGACTCTCTTTAACCCATCCCACTCTGTGATGAAGATGTTTGTAATCGAGTATAACCTAGAGGACATGCCTGCAAATAGTCAGACGTTTTTGCGACAGCGGACGGTCTACATGCCCACTTCTGGAGACGATGAAGCTGATCCTATGTCCAACGTGTCCTCCGACTTGGTGTCGTGCGTGTTGAAGGGCAAGGTGGAGAGTCTGGAACAGCGCCAACTTTCCCCTCTCAGCTCCACCCCAGGCCCATTACCCATCTTTCTTCGCTACTTAGTTCATCTACGGTGAGTCTCCCACCAAATTCGATTTCTTCCCTGAAAATGCAAATAAAGACTATCGGAAAGTGATTCCAACCATCGCTCCTTGGGCAACTCATTTCCATTCAACGGTCCTTGCAACCCCCAAAGTGAACTTCGAATTCGTCTACATGAAGTAACTTTTTTATAACTGTCAGTAATGAGAGGGTGATGTTGGTGCTATTTTTACTCCTCGTTTCCCTTTGTGATTGAATTCCCGCCTTACCATAAAATCCCGATTGGTTTTTTTAGTTAATACTGGTCAAAATGTCGACAAAGACTGCTTTTTTGGCTGTGTAAAAGCCCTTTGGAATTTGTTCGAGTTTTATACAACCTTATTTATTCTCAAACAAGCTAGACCACATTTTTCTGATTGATCAACTGCCTCTGCGATGCGTATTTTTCCCCCAAGTTGTAACAACTCTTTACCTCCATAGTAGCATGATAAAGAGCTAAGTGTTAGGGGTAGAAGTCTAAACACCCGTATGGCCCACTCACCATGTCGTGAATCGAGGTAGCTTAAATCCGCCCACACCCATTTCCAGGCTTTAGTTGATTCATCATGGTAGTGATTGCATTTAGACATTCCCCCGTTCTCCAGTCGTCGTAACGAAGCGCCCATTAATAATTGAGGGATTTAGGAGATGGAATACTACCATCACATCAATCATACGAGATGATGGGGATTAATTTGCCATTTCGGCGGCACACCTGTCCACGGATAATCGTATGACAGAATGCCACTCTCCTTGGTGTAATTTACGCAAAAGTTTCGCAGTCATCCATTTCAAGGTAACAGTTCACATTGTCAATCTGCGAGGGCATTAATATGACAAACTCTCGTTCCTTACGAATTTCCCTTGTGCTCATTATTTTGGAAAAGTGGAAGTTATCTCTGCGGTTTTCATGACTTTCCAGTAATTAGGGTATTGAATCAGCTCACCAAAATCCCCATTTCCTACTGTTTTTTGGTGTAAGTGATAGCATGGCAGAGATAATACATGAGTGGTCTCAGAAGGGTAGACGGGATTGAGCAAACTCAATTGGGTTTACCTTCGTTTCATTTTTATCCCTTCACTCTATGATTGAATGCAAACTTTTACTGTCAAACTGTTGAGGTGGCCTACTGCTTCTGCTCTTCCTCTGGCAGATTTCATACAACAAAGTCGAATAACCTTTATCTGCACACGGATATTCGCCTCATTTTTGCGCGCGACACCTTCGAATTTGATCCACGCGTGACTACTTACCGAATGCACTCCTTCATTGACGGCCCCAAAAATCCGCGCTTTTCACCGAAAACCTGCTAACTGTTCGCGCACTTGCGTGCAAGCGCGCATTTATAGGCGCAGTCTTTCTCAAGATTGTAGAATGAACCCGTGGCAGTACTACCACACAGTGAGATGCAAAGGAACACCGCCTTTTGCCGCCATTCAAGCTCCTCAACGCATCAGCTGTGTTTGCAATGGGTAGTTCTACTTACATCCCCCACTGTTCTTTGTACATATTTGTGAATTGTTCTTCCTGGTTACTCATTTATTAACTTTTACAGGGTGGGCATGTGTATGGACACCCAATTCTGCGTTGTCTATAAAAGGGCATGGCTAGAATAATTTTTACGCTTTGGTCGTGACTGAGTGGGTGCACTTGAAGTTTTTTAAATCCAGTTTTAAAGTAACAGCATGCAGCTGAGATGGTTCATGAAAGTTGTATTTGCTGAGCTGGTTTCCATAATACAAACAGGAAATTAAACACCTGGTAGTGGGTGCCAACCAATCAGACCACGCAGAAACGCTCCGAATGACCTTCAGAAGTGCGCGTGTTTCGGTACACTGGTTATTGCGAAGATATGGTTCGGGTCCTTTGCCATCAAGGCATTCAATCATCCGTTAACTTCGTCCTGTACCTCACAAGTGTCTCAGCTCATTTCATCTTCCATGTTTGAAAGATGTATGCTGCCTTATTTACAGATAAGTGGAATTGTAAACATGCTTGTAAAAGCATTCAAAACAGTAGTCGCTTTGACCTGAAAAACTGCTGGAAGAAGCCTGCAATCGTGTAGTTGAAGGTCTCTTTCATTTATGCGTAACCAGTACTTGCAACTGTTATCTAACTCATACTTTACCAACGAAGACTTTGAATCGAATGCACGAGTAGATTATGTGAGCCCAACTTCGCTTATATGATAGTCAAGCGAAAAATGGTAGGTAGAACTTGTTTAACAAACATATTTTCGGACCAAACCTTGCACAAAGGAAGTAAGTATTTAATGCAATACTTTGCTTTATGTACACAGTTAACTATACACTTGGCGGCCTGGTTTTTGGTCCATCCCTGTGGCCACTCAGCCCCTCTGCAAGGTATTAATAAGTCTCCTCCATACGATTATGGGCTATTGTCTTAAGAAAAGATTAGGGCCCCGCATTGGTGCCAGTGGTAGCCTAATTTCTATAGCTAATTAACAAGTCTCAACGTCATAGAAGAAGGGCATCAACCACAGAGGAGTTGGGTTCTCGAAGCCACATTCCCCTTTGGGACTCCACCCAATCCTATGGCCCGCAGAAGAAATTAACAAATGCTGCAATACCAAAGTTGAATTATCTGAAAATGATCATTATGGACACGGCTACAGTGATAATATGAGGATGCGTGAAAAAAAAATATTACTTCCTCCGACTCTATAGTAGCCTTTGAAATTCAGACAGGCAGTTAAGTAGCTCTGGAATAGCGGCAGGGAATAATTGAAGAATATTCTCTACGTGTAGCAACTACTGGGTTTCAATGAATAGCCCCAATTTTCGGTAAATATTCCTGTGATTAGCCAGTGGCATACAAAATGAGCTCATTGTAGAGCTTCATCCAGTCTTGACCAGTGGTAATACAGCAAATCTAGGCAAAAATTGCTTTTGACACATCACCATTGGCGAGACGCGTCACTGAAGTTGGGCCCAAAATTTAACGACTACCGACCACATTGCAATGGAGAGAAGTGAGAAGTCGGAGACGACGCAGAAAGGATGAGGGCCAGGTAAAAGACTGATTCCGTTTCAATTATCGTTACCTGTACGGGCTCTTCTGACTGGTTTGGTCTCCCACCCTCCCTGAATGATAACATTGGCATATTATCAGTAAATATCTTGTGCATATTCTGACACATACTGATATTCCTCATGACATCTTCCTAGATAACTTGAAATGATGGTACTTACTAAATCACTGTCACTGTCATTACCAGAGGTCGGACTGGATTTCCACAGTAGTGTAGCCTTTTAGCTCTTGCTTTTACAGTCATTTGAAGCTATCGTGTATCTCGACTTCTAAGACTGATTTTGCGAGACACTTTCGACAAAATTAATGCAATAATAAGGCCGATTTTTAATATATTAATGCATCTCACAATGCTGCAAAAAGTGTTGGCTAATAAAATTACAAATTGGCAGCAAACACTTTACAACATCAGTTGTAGTTAGCGCCCACGAAACTAATCTCTAATAATAACAGGTGACAAGATGGATGACTAGTCTTTCGTTAAAAGATACTTGCAACCGCTTAAGTGCGCATAATATGCTTGTTTGTGCTTGAATTTATGAAATCCCGACCAATTTTACTTGGTAATGTTTTGAACCGCTTTGAGTTATCCATGTAAACATTCCAATGCCAATTCTGTTACGCTACTGCATAACTGCTGAAAGTCTGGGAGCTAGAAAAACGCATAAATGCATGTATAATGTGAAAATAAAACGATCTAAGTGAAAAAGTCAAATGAAGGGACCTATGAAGTAGTAAATAGTCTTAGGTACTTGTTGCAACCACACGCTAGTTAAACCAACAATGATGTAAAAGCCAGGAATGCATCCTTAATGTTAAAATCATTTAATGAAGCAATAATACCCTTAATAATCTCTACCTTCAAACTAGAAGAGGGCTTTTAAAATTGTAGACATAGTGTAATACATTGGTTGCTTGTTTAACGATCGGTATCGTTAAAGGACCACTTTGTCTTGTTCATTGTATTTAGTCGGGTGGGCTGGCCTCCGGACCATGTCTTTGTCCCTAATGCCTTCCCTTTGTCGAATACGTATATTCTATCCCAGTATTATGTCTTCTTTTGTCTATGAGGAAGTCTCGGGTCCCCACATTGGTGGCAGCGGAATGCGAATCCGATCTTAAAGGACATATATCCTGATTTCTGCTGCTAGGTGATGAATCTTAGCGGGGCGGAAGAAGCACGTATGCTACGAATGGGAGAATCGACGATGACCCCAAACGGAAGGGCTGAAATTGATGTCTACCTTCGGCAACTACCCCAGTCACTTGTTCTACTGGAAAGCTATTAACAACTGAAGCGATACTAGCCGTGAATCATCTGGGAGTTTCGTTACAGAATTTCCCTACCGTTACCTGCACAGAGCTGTTGATACAGTGAACTAGCGATACCTCCCCCATTTTCCTACCAGCTGCTTAGAGCCCGGATAGATGCGACTGGGCAGATCTGAAGTGGGACCAACGTGAGAAGAAGGAACAGACACGAAACTCTTCCCCCATGGACCTGTGTTAAATCCCATCCCTCCTCACACAAATCTGTATTTAGGCTAGTGTTCCTACGTCTATCCATGAACACGCATGATGGCCGGCACAGTTCCCCGTTCCCCAATCCACTTCTCAAACCGGAGGAAACTTTAGATGTAGTAGAATTGCCAAGAGGGATTAGTGACGTTGCGGTGAAGTATCTCCTTATTTGCATGGAGATTTGATGAGTGGTATGGCGGGCTCGTGGGTATTTCCTCACAACACCGACTACGTTGTGATGACTTACGCGGGGGTTTGAGAAAAGGGAGTGTCGTGGATGACGCTGAAAAGAGGAGAAGAACTATGTAATACCTTGGCTGTTTGTTTAACAGTCGGTTTTGGTACAGAGCCACCTTTGACTTGGCCATTGTATCGCACCAGGTGGGCTAGCCTTTGGGCCATGCCAGTAGCCCTAATACCTACTGTATGTCGAGCATCCATATTCTGTCCAAGTATTATGCCTTCTTTCGTCTTTGGGAAATCTCGGGGCGCTGCAACAGGATGTTATGCTGCACGTGATGATAAATTGCAAGGTGTATTCAGCTACGGATAGCCCGCACACGCGTCGAGGATCCTACAGGAACACTTAATTGGGATTGCAAGCAATTGTAGTGGTGCGTATGTGGTTGTAAAAGCATGAAGTGACTAAGTTTCTTGTGTACGAGGGAATGAAACCCATGGGTATCAACTTGTACGGAAGACTTTAATGCGCTGTTTCTGTGCTGGTGAAATTCTAGGTGCCAGTAAAAAAATTGAACAGCGTAACCATTTTAAAGACGTCGTGCATCTGTCAGTCGTGGACACCCTGGCTCGCGGCAATCAGCCATCACTCCCTCTGGCCGCCTAATTGGCCGATCCCCAAGGGAAGAATCTTTCTCTGGGCAGGGTGAGTACACTCGTCATTCAAGATTATCTGTAATTTCGGCTGTCGCTTAAATCTTTTCAAGAATTAGTTGAATAGTCAGTCAATGCATAAATGCAGCTGAGGTCTGGTTTAAAAAGCAAGTGGGTCAAGTGGCATTCTTAAAACTAATCACATTGCAATATGATGTTTTGCAATTTTTAGAATAAAAAATGATAAAACTGAAGTAATCTTTTAAAAGGGCACAATTTAAACATGAGCACTATAGTTATTTGCAACAATTGTTATATATATAAGTTATGGCAATGACGCTTCGGTATCCCAGTTAAAGTACGTCTTTATATCAATGCCTTACCTATTCACACCAAGACAGTGTTATGTTAGTCCAACATCCACAATCCTAGTAGATTGTAATGTTTGTATAAATAAATACCAACGGAAAATTCAGCTCCAAAATCATTACTGAATATAATACAAGGCGTAGGAATTCACTAATATAGGGTGACACATTAAAACCGGTGTAGTTTCAAAACCGCAAGTAAATAACTGAAGAAAGCTTCTTAGCATTAATTCCTAGAATAGAGACAATCAACTGTATCTATCTGCACATCAATTATTCCATAACGATGAAGTTGCGCGTGCTTCGGAAGTATGGAGTGAGTGGGGTGGGCGGTGAGTAGGCCATTTCTGTCCATTTCCAGTCAGCCAGTCAGCCAGTCAGTCAGTAAACAATTAGTGATGCATGGTGGGGTGTTATAGAATACGCGAAGAAGGTGGAGAACATACCCATAGCCTGCAAATCTTATTGTTTACCATGCGTTAATACATGACACGAAAACGCGATCCGCCAAATAACACCCCTTCCCAGTTGGTGTAGGTGTCAACCAATTGTCTCATCACCCACACGGTCAAACAAGACTGAAAGCTGATCAAGGCACCTTTATCTTCTATTATCACAATTGAGAATGATACGTAATTCTATTGTTTACGATTAGGAACGGAGGGCGCTTCTGAAAGTGGTACATCCAAATTTGAATGATTCAGCACCAGGACTACGTGCTGTCAATAATTTTTGGCCGGTATGCTCAATTAAATGTCACACACACCTGATGCAAATCTCGCTCCTGCACACTCAGAGTTGATTTGGGCTCGATTCTAGAAGCAACTAAGCTTAAATTTAGTGTGGAAACTAGTAGGCTACTCATTGTAGAGGATCCGTTTAAGACCGACGCGTATTCGTGCGTTAGGATGCATGTCAAGTTGTGACGAAGCATTACATCTAGATATACGAAAAATTGCATGTCCCTTTTCACTCACGCAAATGCCTTACAATACTTGTACATAGTATTTGAGTAAAGGCGAATATTTTACTGTGGTAAGCTAAAAATTCCTGCAAACACAGATGTGATGCCATGTTTGCATAGCCTGTCTAAAGCAGCGTTTTTTGCTTCACTAATGCACCGGCTGCTGCGGTGACAGTCAAATGTACTAAAATCTCTTGCTTGACATCGTTGACCCCAGAGTTAGCGTGGGAGAGGTTATAAAGCAGAATAAATTCTTGGGGCATCTAAATTACCAACGCGCTAAATGGCTGAGTGACGTAGGTGGTGCAAGGAGGTTTCAATCGCAATGCTGTATGTCTAACACGCTCGCAACGACGGTCTTGAAGAAAAATTGATCAGCACATCCTAGATATTTTAAAATACATTGTAAATGACTTTGTAGGAATACAGCTATTACAATGAACATAAAAAGTAACTCTTTTCAGACCAAGAACACCTTGCACCTACTTTGTTATTGCCTAAAACTGTAAGTTCAACTTGTTCAGGGTTCTTGACATGGTACACGTGCACCAAATGTGACTCTGATAAAGAAACAGTCATAGCGTTAGGCTAAATAGTATGGCAAATTTGCATCTCTGTGAGAAGATGATCACTTTTAGTGGTACTAGTGTACCGCCTGGAAAGTAATGAGCCTGACTTTACAAAAGTAGCAATTGAGAGTAGAACGGAAAATTGGTAGGGGTCCTGCAGCAAAAGAACTTTTTCTGATTGTTTATGCGCAAAATTAAAAGGTACATGAGTCTACTAGAAAGTAAAAAATTCTGAACTGGCATTTAGGTGCCGTCTAATTATATCCATGCCCAGTTTTGAGCCTCTTCGTATCTAAGGCGGTAAGAGATCTTCAGTTTGTATCCTTTGATAGTAGTTTGAGGTTACCTTTTTTCTCGCTATGTTTTCTTGGAGTAGAATTTAATGAAATTGTAGAAATGCACTGCTGTGTATCGACAGCAGCGCCTTCTTTCCTCGGGTATTTTGCTTCCACTCAGTTCAAAATAGTGCAGCCAATCAGATTCCAGTTCGGTGCCTGATTTTTCATTAAATGTGGTACAAAGCATTAGGGCCTAAATTTGAGTAATAATTTAACTATTTATAACCCATTTAGGAGTGTTTATTGTAACCCTCTGCTGCCTCAAAGTTGCAGGTTTTATGGGATAAGTTCGTCATCTCAGTTCAGATGTGTCGGTATTTGCGACTGAAATAATCATCCTATTTCAGGGCCCTGATTAACCTAAAAATATGGTACTGAAGTTACATCACGTCTTACATTTTAATGCATCTTAAGACCAATGGACTTGCTTTGAAGCATTGAATGGTATGGTATTTAATGATTAGATTTACTACCATAAGCCAGGGGAGAGCATTTATGTTAAAAGAAACTGGCCGCAATCGTTGGGTAAAGTTTGACACTACTTTCCGCAATTATTTACTATTTCTGAACCTAAAAATGGTTTGTACCATTATGCATCCTCGCAGCTAATGCATTCGTGTTGAAATTGATTCTAGCCGTGGAAATTTTTGGCTGCCAGCTGCCATCCTCATCCGTCTTCAAATGCTACCATGCGTGTGCATCCAACTTTGTGTGCGCCCATTTCTTACATGGAATGGTAGTTTTTGTTTCAAATCACGTGAATCAGGTGGCACAGAATTTACGCACTGATTGTGCAATAAAGACTACAGCATTATCAAATTCCTAGAGTAAGTGTAGGCGTTTGGAATCGCAACACAGAAGGTGAGATAGAGACCAAGAACATTCTGAATGTTGAATTGTTGAATGTAGTGTCTTTCAAATTATGTCTTGAGCTCCAAAACCTTCACTTTTGTTTGTATCAGGGTAACTTTCATTTTGGCTGTTCGTAATTAACAGGTGCATGAAGTTAATTGTGGGTACCCATGGTACTTTGAAATTGCTAATGTCGCACAGTCGAATGACTAAATAGTTCCTGGTTTGGGGGCTTTCGAAAGTATGCAGAATCCAATGAAAGTCACAAGTGACATTATTTTGGAGTTATCTCCCCTATAAACATGCACATCCACAATCACTTTTCATGTTTTATTGCTGTTTTTGTAAAACTGTTTTAGAATAAGATGAAATCACTTTTGTAGCATTAATGAAATTGAAATTATGTCCAAAAAATATGTGAAGTCACCTCGTACAAATGTGGAGTAAATAAAAATAAAATCAAGGGACTCAGGTGACCGTAGCATCTTGACAGTTTGGGGAAACTAGGATGAACCTAGCAAATGTCACAAATGGCTTAAAGTAACCTAAGTCGAATCAAGTGAGGAGGTTTGTTGAATTTCATATAAATCTAGAAAAATGACAGTGGCCGAGCTCCATATCATTAACTTCCAGAATCTCGCACCTATGTAAGTAAGTCACATTAATCAAATTTAACCTACTGTAACGAATAGGCCAAGTTGCAAAATAAAGCAATGAAATTTGTTTTAACAGTTTCATTTTCCCCCGACCGCGAATTTTTCAAAACTGGAGTATTGACATTGGCCAGCAAAAAAAAATTCAAGCTTATTGGAAGACTCGTGACCTGATTATTCCTTAAAAGCAATTTTCGCCACTTATTTTCCACGCAAAGGGTTTAGAGGGCTGAATAGGAGTCGTTGGACGGAAAATGGTTACCACATGACACCCATTGAAGGATACTTCTCATTCATCACATCCGGCTCGTAAGCATTTTACTTTCATTGCGGAACATGGGTCTTGTTTTCACACGTGAGCTGATAGATAGGCATCAGGAAGTAGACTTTGACACGTAATGACTTTGTGAAGCGTCACGAGTTGTCACTAGCTCAGACGGAGCAGTTGTTTGAAGGAACGGAATTTCCCTCTTAATTATGGCAGTTCGATTTGTGAGTGAACTAGGAAGCTTGACTTGCCTGGAGAATTTCGCCCTGGGTTATGAAAGCGAAATTTCAAACACCACTAGTACAAAACTACTAAGGTAATTCTGTGTAAGATTAAGAGGATGAAAATTTTGAGGTGTTAGAAAATTAATCAAAATCTAACTCGTTAGACTGTAACACATTGGTTGTTTAACTCTCGGTTTTGGTAAAGGTTACTTTAAGTCTTCCCCATTGTACTTTCGCCGGGTGAACTGGCCTCCGGGCTATTGCAGTAGCCCCAAGCCCTACAGTATGTCGAATACATAAATGTATTTTGCTTAAGTAATATGTCTTCTCTCGTCTTTAGAAAAGTTGATAAGTCACATTAAATATTAAAATAAAATTCTTCCATCAGTGCTTCCCATAGCTAATTATATTCAATTTCTGGCTATACACATAGTTAGTTCGTGACAAGATGACACTCCAATGTAAGCGCATAGAACGCCACTTTGACAGCAAACCAAAACCTGTGTTGCTCGTAGTAGAGGGTACCACTGAGACTGCCTTGCTTGCGTCACAGCCCACATTCCGCCTTTTAACACGTAAGTGCGAAGGCAAAGTCCGGAACGTCAGCATTAAACAAATGCGCGATGTAGCATGTACTTTGCAGTCACGCAACACCCCCCCCCCCCACCCCGCCACGGATGGCACCCAAAATGAGTTTGGAAGCGTCCACACGCTTAATCAACTTTGACGGTTTAGTGTGCACTCGCCTACAACTTACTTATGAAACTGGGTTGGTTCATCTACGATCAAATGATACTTATTTCAATTCCACCTGCACCACTAGTCACCCAACCCCCTTCAGAGAGGAAAAAAAAACATCTCGTATGCCTTATAATGTCCCCAACGCATCACATATAATCGAAATATTTTAAAACTCACTCCAATGCATCGGTGGCGAAGCTGAGATAGGCTCGAACAAAACCAATGACATAAGGGTGACCGCCTCAATAACCGAAATTGTCAGCTCGTCTTGAGAAATAGTCCATCCACGCATTCAATGCACCAATCAGGGAGAAAGGCATAAATAGATGGGTTTCTTGGAATCGTCAGTAGAATTTGAAACGGACAAAAAGGAATTTGATATATGGAGGTGTAGCACACCTATCTATGCGTCTGCGTGAAGGTAGACGTGGTGCTTAAAAAGAGGAAGGCAAACGGTTTTAAAAGGCTTTAATTTGAGGGTGGCAGTGACGTGCATTAGAGCAGGCGATTCAGCTTGCTAAGCTAAGCGGTTTTACAGAGAGCGAGCGGTCGTGTGAAGGGAGGAGGTTAGGGGCTAAGAAACCAGCACACTCACCCATACACATCCATACACATGCCACCATCGCAAAATTTACAATGGAAGATCTAAGTAAGACGCCGAGATCGAGTATAAAGTTAAAACATGAGAAGAAGAGAAGTGTGTGTGACCATGTGGGGAGTTGAAAAATCTGTACAACATGCGGAAGAAAGGGAAAATGGCAATAGTAGTTTTTGGTGGCTAAGAAGAAGTTAAATTAACTGGTATCGTCTTTTTTTGAGATCACATTACAGAGCATTTGGAGTCCTTCCCGCTGCTTCCTGACGACACCTGACGGTGCAGATGATGATGGTGATGATGATGCGGTTTCGAGTGAATTGAACCTGATGCCGAGGAATTAGCACTGTTTACACTGACTGAATCCTGCGTTACCGTGGCAGTTGGAGATGACACCACATTGGAGAGATCACCGAAGGAAGGATGTCCATTTGAGGCGGTCGTTTCATCGCTGCGAGTGATTAGGAGGTTGGGATAGGAGCAAGGCTTCGTGCTAGCCAGCCGGCGCGGACCGTTCAGGTTGGTGGAGGAAGAGGGTTTACCCGTGGCTGTCGTCGAATGAGTGGCAGCAGCAACAGCAGCGGAGGACTTCGGGCGTGCGGTAGATTTAGCAGCAGATGGCATGTGTGCGTGCCCTTGGGTGTGGGAGGCGCGCGAAATGCCTCCACTGCCACCCCCGTTGGCACAAATTGCCTTCGCACCGGGAATGTCGTCCTCGTCATCATTCTCACAGACGCGCGACAATCCGTCGTAGTTGCTGCATCCACCGAGCGGTTGCATGGGACGTGGAGGAGTGGCAAAATCACGCATATCTATTCCGCATATGTGTGTTGGCGGTGGGGCATCCGTGTCCATTTGCTCGTTCTCCAGATTAGCCTTCTGTGGAGATGCCCCTGGTCCCCGGTTTGTCCGACTTTGGAGAAAAAAAATCGACTGAGTATTACACTACACTTCTAGCCAATACAATGCAGCTGTTCATGAACATTTGCATTTTAGATAAGGTTTTGCATATAACTTGACCACTACCCTATTTGAAGCTGGAAGTAAAAGGAGACCTCAAAGGATTTACTTTCTTTGACCTGATCGAAGGCGAGAGAGGTCGGGAACGAGAGCACGAGGGGGCTCCATCACACTTGAGGCAACGAAGGAGAACCCCTATAATTGAAAGCAAATGATATGCTTTACTTATGAGACGTAAGTAGCAAGTAGTGAGACGCTGCGAAAGCACGAGTATGGCGTAAGAACCTAACGCCCCAAATTTGGGGTTTACGCACACAAAAGGACGAAATATGCGGCAAATGCATGCCGCATAAGACCTTGCGGTGGCTCAGCTTAGACACGAACAAATTTGAAGCATACGTTTATGAAGAAATTAAGCAGAATTCTAAAGCCATGACGCAAAAATTTTGTGTTTCGAATCTAAGACTGTGTGCAACGGTAATATCGTTACGAAACCGGAAACGCCTACTGTGATAGACAACTAGTGTCGCTTCCAGTTGCACAGAGCCGTACCATACGTCCTACATGTATGTATGAAGAGAGTAATAGGGGCATACACGATTCGAAACAATCTTGATTGTTAGACAGAAAAGTGGAGGTATTTAAGTAACACCCAGTTAAAGCACATTTGATGTGTCACTTTGGCTCGAAATGATTAAAAGCACATTGATAATTTTTGGAGTCCTAATAAAAAAGGAAATTACTTAGGCGATGCAACTGGAGCGGCGTAGTAAGGCTCTCGAGGGAAAGTTAGAAAGGTACTTTAAAGATTCTGCACAGGTAGGGAGTCATGCACGCCTACATACAAGTAGGTACAATTGGTCAAGAGGTTTGAAAAATAAGAGCTAAGGCTAGAGAAACCCCTTCATCGGGGCTGCGTAGATAACGGAGGCTGGGAGGAGGCCCCAGAGCTAAGTTGAAAAAATATCTGGAAAACACCACGTTTGTTTTGTCACAAAGGCGTTCTGGTACATCACGTGCAGCACCCATAACATTTAATAGGAGCATGACCTGTTGACGTGATTCCTCGACTAAAGCGACGCGTCAAAAAGGTATTCCAATGCGCAGAGAGCATGTGTCACCACGACAAGGCACCGCAAATTAGTGTCAGGGCCGTAACTGCGAAAAAAAAATGCTTTTTTAGATCAGTGGAGTTAGCGAATAGGTGGTAGACTAAATAGTAATTAAGTGAATGGTTAGTCAATCACAAATGGTTTGATCGTAAGGAGACCCTCGCCCATTGGGTGTGTAGATGCTATAAGCATGGAAACCAAGGGTAAATTGATTCACAGTGAAATGGGCGTTCTAGGGTTATAGCACAAAACATAGTCTCTTTAAGACAAGCAGAAATGTACACAGCACCTTCAAAAAAAGTTTCGGACAGTATTCTGACAAATAAAAGGAAAATTTGGGACTGTTTCCATTAGGTAGATGTACTGGCTGCGAACCATTATGAACTTACCAAAATTCAGCAATTAGCGGCAAGCTAATGAACCTCCGAGGGGGTATTAGCAAAGGACAGAATCCGCCGCATACATGAAGTCCGCGTTTAATGGTTTTGCGACTAAATGCGGATTTCAAACACCCAGAACAGGCATATTAGGGAGGAACATAAATTACAGTAGGCATCCTAACTAGGGCCAATTGAGAAATCACGTCGATATTGCCTTTACGATAAAAAATCCTATGGAATGGCAAGGAGAAAGGTTTCGCAACATGTGGGACAATGGCATTGTCGGCCTTGACGGAGCAGCAATGAAACACGATTTATCAAATGCCGATTGGCAAAGAAAATTGTTGATAAAGGTTATCGCCCCAGTTTATCCTCATTTGAGTACAAAGCATGATTTTCGCAGCTAATCACGCAGTCATTAACTGCCTGAAAGCAGGGTAACAAAACCTTAATGTGCCATCCGACTTTGATTGCCACATTATCCACCTCCAATTGAGTTGAATTGCTTCAATTGCGCTTCGCTCAAAAGGCAGATCCAAGGCAATGGAGAGATGTGCGCAAACACGACAAATTGTAAATTACAATCGGTCAAAGTGAGGTAAGCAGCAAGCAAACAAAATCACCCTAAAGCTATCAACCAAACCACATTTGCAGAAGGCTATGATGAATGCGAGGACAACGAGAGAATTGAATTTGAGCTTTCCATATGAGGTAGTAGCTTTAGGGTCATTAGCGTTTGGCGTCAGTGGAAAACAATGCGCACAGGCACCTTATAACCATACAATTGGCGTGATGAGGTGGTATGAAGTATGACAGTAACACTAACCTTTACAAGATGTAATGATGTCATCGCATAAATTAATGCAAAGTACCATCCAATAGATTGCGTACTCATCGGCAGATTAAAGTCGATGTTGTAGACATTCTTATTTTCCACCAATGCTGGCGAAAAATAGGATTGCTCAGAGGCTGCATGGACTCACAGAAAAAACTGGCCAGCTAGCGTTTTACGAAAACGTGACCGACGTGGTAATTATCAGCGCACAAACATCGCAGATGGGATCGGGTGTTTCCGGTGAAGACTTGGATCCGTCACAAAAACGCAGAAAACTAAATTGTGGGCAATACCTTTCTGCAATTAATTCGAAAAATTACGTAAAAAATGTAACATGACGACGAAAAAGTGCGTTAAAGTTTTCCACGATATGCTATACAATGACTGTAACTGGAAGTGGCGCAAGTAAACTAGAAGCCTCAGTTTACAGTCATATTTAACTAGAAGGTGAAGAGTAAATAAAGGCTTTCACTGCACACCAGAACTTTAAACAAAATAATTAGAAAAAGTCTCATTTATTTCAGTAATCACGAAATCAGGGCATGCGTTACCAAAAAAGCTACATAGGGCACGTTACCTTGGCATATTACTAAGTAGCCGGGCAAATTGGCAGAAAGGGGGAAGGAGAAGCAGCCAAGACTGCAAACAAACGCGAGGATTTAATGCACTGTACGAGGATGTACACGTATACACACTTGCATAACTGTGTGCTTGCATGCAAGCAGGCAAGAAAGCAGGCAGCGATCACGAAATGCTGCCTGTGCGGTAAAACACAAGTGATCACACCCATAGCCGCTGCAGCGGGTCAAAGTTTCACATGGAAGCTTCTGGCTACGCGATATACACACGTACACACGATCTAGGGTGATGACAACATCTTGACTACTAATCGATTAATGTGAAAGACCAGGCTTGACAAACATCTAAGTGGGTTCGTTTTCCCAAAATCCAAAACTTTAATGATTTAAAGTGTGAACACCGGATCAACAATATGTCCGCACAAAAAGGCGAAGACGGATTTTCCACATGATCAGCATCGATTTGCACGATTTTGTCAGGATGAAAAGACATTGCAAGATAAGTTATATAAATATGATATTTAAATAAAGCTCAAGGCTATTTAAATGTAAATTGCGAAAGATTAATGGACAAAAACAAAGTCCCACTCAAAGTTACTACACGCAAACGCACACGTTTCCGTGTCCCACTGTCTAAAAGTGTTGAGTAAAGAGAATGGTAGAACTTACTTGGAATAGGTCAGCAGGTACAGGGTCATCGGAATTTCCTGGGCTAACGACTGGTTTCATTCCGGTGAAACTAGGATCAAACATTGAAACATCAGAATCGGAAGAAAGCTCCGGCTTATAAGGAGGCTCCATCCTTCGATTGTAAACATCATCCCAGTTGATACCCTGCAATGCAAAGATGCCTAAACAATAAACCTGTAGTTTAAAGAACAAACCAATTGTGATCAAACCAAACTGTACGCCAATACACTGTATCGATTTTGAACTATATCCCGAACATTATGAACAAGTGAATGCTTACACGCCGGACGAAAAAAAATTGCTCCTTAATTTCTTCTACGTCATTTTTGTTTCCGAGCCTTTCTTTTGGATCTTTTTTAAGCAGACCGCGAATAAGGGCAATGGCCTCGGTCGAGAAAGAAGGTGGGAAACGGACCTGACTCTTAAGAATCTGTGCAAAGTTTTGTGAAAGTGAAAAATTTGGACGGAACAAACCTTTTCCGCAGTCGCTTTTTTGTCCCCCTCTTGACTAAACGGAGGCTACAAAAGGCTCGGAATACGCTTAAAGAATACTTACACCACCAGAGAGCATGTCAAATAAGAGTGCCCCAAGACTCCACCAGTCAACTGCCCTCCCGTGTCCTGCGCATCGGATTATTTCAGGGGCCCTAGAAAAAAGATTTGTCAGGCATATTCGCGCCTACATATATTCGATTGTGCCGCAAAACGTATTTGTCGTCCTAACACCCTCTTTAGATAGACCGAAATCCGTCAGTTTGACATGACCATCTTTATCTAGAAGAATGTTTTCGGGCTTGAGGTCGCGGTAAATAATGCCAAGTGAGTGGAGATGACCTATGGCGAGAGCGATTTCAGCTATATAGAAACACGCAGCATCTTCCATGAGAAAGCATTCTTCCTCTAAGTATCTGAACAATTCGCCGCCTGGACAGTACTCCAGTACAATATAGAGATTGGAACGGTTTTGAAAAGCATAATGAAGTCTCACGAGGAAGGGGTGCTAATTTGACATGCTTATAAAAAACAGTTAAATATTACCTTAAGCATTTGCAGAATATTCCGTTCAGAAACGGTATGTACAGTGTTCTTTTCATTACGGATAAGCTTTGCTTTCTTTAAAACTTTCATTGCATAGAATTTGTCTTTATCGAGACTTTTGGTTATTTTTTGAACAAGAAACACCTAGGACCATAGGCCAAACATGACATCTTACAGTTCCATAACCGCCTTTGCCAATGACCTTTAGAACTTTGAAATCTTCGGCATTAACTTTCTTATGTGGATTGACGGTATCGCCACAAATCTCCAGTACCTCTGTTCCTGGTCTATTTAAAGAAAATAAAAAGGGCCAATATACTTACTCGACCTTTTCTTTACAGCTGTTAATATGATCCTCAATCTTAAAAAATACATTAAGGAGAAATTAGCCACCTCCTGCATTTTAGGAACATGGAGATGAACTTCATCGGACTCCTCACAGTTCTCTGTATCATCATGAACAGAGGTTTCATGATCTGGATCAACCGACATAAACGCAATCTCAGCCATCTAGTTTGTCAAGGTACCAAATTGCCAGCCGACCATAACCGACGTCGACTCGAAAACCCTCCAACCAACCAGAACACTCAAACAATGTGTACAACAGAGTTGCTAAACGTTTCATTGTAAAAGATTCAAAAACTTAAAAAACCCTAAAAAATTAAAGCCTATGCTAAGAAAATTTTTAAAACATTGCGCTTAAAATTACACTGTAATACAATCGTTGTTTATCCCTCAATATTAGTGAGGCGCTACTTTTAGACTTTCGAATTGGTTCTTGCGTATCGCATTGGGTGGGCTGGCCTTCGGGCCATGCAAGCAGCCCAAACACCTCTATGATGAATACATGCATTCTGCCCGAGTATTGTGTCTCCTTTCGTCTTCAGGGAAGTCTCGGACGCTACAATACTACGATCAGTTATTTGCAATGGAGGAGAAATTGATTAGACTTTGTTGGTTAGTAGCCAAGAATTACAATTTAAGCTTTAATTTGTAAAATTCTACTAAGAGAGTAAATTTGTTTTCCCATGAGTAAAAGCTTATTGGCATTATGTTACTCAGGGTTTATTATGATATTAAGGAAAATAGAATGCGATGGTGTTCTGTCCCTCGGTGTTAATAAGGCGCCACTTTTGGAACTTTTGAATTTACCGTCTTGCACCGCGCTGGGTGTACTAGCCTTCGGGCCATGCAAGAAGCCCAAACGCCTTCTCCTTGTGCTAAATATGTATATTTTGCCCGAGTGTTGTGTCTTCTATCGTCTCCAGGAAAGTCCCAAAACGCCACAAAATGATCTAGTTTTGAAGTGATAATCTAGAGCCCCGGCAGTTAGTCTGACTCGGCCTTTGATGTGCAGCCAGTTAAGAAAAAAGATTGTGGTCCTGCTGGGCCTCACTGGTTTAGGGCCATAGAGGCAGTTTTCAGCTCTTTCGTAGGCTAGACGAATGTATTCTATCATGCTGTCATGTTTGTTAAGACTTAATTAAGGCCTCGAATACCACACTGCATTTGCTAGAATTCGATGAATTTAAAGGTCAAATTTTCCTTCGTTTAAATAGCGCAAAATTTAGTCTCAATGTGCTGATGTTTAGCGGGACTGGCTAAGGACTGCCGGGAGGGGAGAAGATAGACCTTGTGGTGAGGTGTGGAGAGTCATTAATTTTAGCTATATAATTTGGCTGAAACTGTGACTGCAGAGGTTGAAATGTCAGAGGGCGCAATTGTGGTCGCAACTTTATTTTTCGTCCACAGACTATTGGACGTATACTAAGGTATTTGACATGTCTTGAAAATCCACGCATTTCCAGGGATGAAATGAACCGGTGTTTCTTTAAACTATTCGCTTGAATACGAGTGCACTCTAGTCTTTGCTGGCGACAAGGCCTTCCTGCCATCTTAACGCCCTCCAAGTATTCATTCCATCATTGTGTGTCTAATCACACTAATTGGGATTTTCGGGGAGAAAATGTAGGTCCTTGAAAAGAGGGCTCTTTAATTATTTGTAAACAACAACAGTAAAAGGCTTTTAAGCTGCAAAGGCACTCTGTGTAATTTATGTGGGTAATTGTAATGTTCTAGGATTAGACAATAGCCAAAGTTTGAATATCTGGTAGTTCTGCCCCAAATTTTAGAACAACGGGTAATTGTTATAAGTGATGAACGGTTAAACCGATTAAACGGGCCTTTTGTGCTGACCATTTTTAGAGAAACCCTTGTAATTTATTTTTGAAATGATTACAATCTTACGAGCAGTTGGGCTTTGCAAAAATTACTCTTTAAACAACGAGTAAAGGACTTTTAAAGTGAGACATATTTTTGCAATGGATTTTTTTCCCGAAATGGGTTTGTTCATTTTAACCGAAATAGCCCATTAAACGTACCTAATATAATTTTCGGCAAACAGCTGTTTTAGTGTTCGATGGGCTGTTCTGTGGCATTAGGAGTATTTAAGTAGTTTTTCTGAAATGTCATCAAATTATATTCGTTTGGGAATTTATGAATATAACCCCGCTGATATTTTGGGGAGTGGGGCCTTTGCCATTGTCTACAAAGGCAGGTTTCGAGACGTGCGTATCTGGAATATGTGTTATATTTCCCCCTTTCTAGAACAAAAACCACAAGGTGGCTATTAAACAGATGATAAAAGGGCAGAATGTCCCTAAGTCTAAAACCTTATTAAGCAAGGAAATATCTGTTCTTAAGGTATCCGATTTCATGCAAACGCATTTCTCATAGGATCTTAATCATGAGCACATAGTTCGACTTTATGATCACAGCGTAAGTCGGTTTCTGTAGCTTATTTGGTTTTATAGATATCTAACGCTGATGTTTACCTTGTAATGGAGTTTTGCAATGGTGGGGACCTGTCGGAATATCTTCATAGTAAGGAAATTTGTTGTCATAAACCGCCTTATTTAGGTAAGAAAACATTGCCAGAGGAGACGATACGCCATTTTCTTATACAAATTGGCTCCGCAATGGATGCCATGAATAGAAGAGCAATCATGCATCGTGATTTGAAGCCTGGAAACATTCTCCTTAGCTACTATGGCGATTTCCCGTCGGTGAACGAAGTTCCGGGTCCTCTTATAACTTTTAAGCTTGGTATGTTTGGTTAGACATTTCTGAAAGATTGCTCATCATGTTTGGTGACATTTTGCCTTCTACTTTTCCGCTCGTGATTTTTAAAAGTTGGTGTTACACTTGCTTCCTAAAATTATAGCGGATTTCGGCTTCGCACGATTTTTGCAAGATGGGATAATGGCTGAAACAATGTGTGGCTCCCCAATGTACATGGTAATAGTCATCGAAGTTGACCAAATCAAAATGCTTCTGACTTAAATTTCCTTTTTATTTCACAGGCACCAGAAGTACTAATGTGCCAAAAGTACGACGCACGAGCAGATATTTGGAGTATGGGGATCATCGTCTACCAGTGCTATGTTGGAAAAGCACCTTTTTACGCCAATAGTCCCGAAGCACTGAAAAATATCTACCTAAAGACGGTTGATTTGAGACCCAAGTGAGTCATTCTGCCCGTGTTTTAAATCACTGTCGTCATTTTTGATGCATCAAAAACCCTTTGCTATCACTGTAATGTAATGCATATTTCGGCGATTTAAAATGTGACTTATTGGATCTGTCTTTTTCAGAATTCCACGTGAAACGAGTCCCAACCTGCGCGATCTTTTGCTAAAAATGTTAATAAGAAAACCGGCTGACCGCATTGATTTTCGTACGTTTCCATTGAGTCCCATGTTATTTTCAACTGCTTCATACCTTTTAATTTATTCTGCTCTATGTGTATTTAGCATCGTTTCTTGCTCATCCCTTCCTCACCGCAAAACACATATCTCCCTCCGGTAAGTTTAACCGCTTGTAAATAAACAAGTGTTTAATGTACATACCATTCTGGTGGAAGTGGGTTCTTTCTCTCAGATCTCGTGCCTCACAAACCAGCAACAGTGCCCCCCTTGCCGAGTTCTGTTCGCCGTTTGCGTGGAATCCAGTCTGCTGCATCACGCACGCCACTCACAGCCACCACCCGACCCCACTTCACTGTACCCACCCCCAACACGCGTGAAACGGATCTGCCCCTTCCGGGTAGAGGTCGTGGCCAGGGCCGCGGCCGCAGCGTTATTGCAGATCTTATGCCAACTCCTGCTATCAAGAGTCCTCTCGGACGCGGCTCCCGTCTCATGCAGCCCACTACAGTGCCCCGACGTGACCCCACTGGTGGTGGTGTGAGTGTTAGTCCTCCTCTTCTGCCACATCGTCCGCCTCTTCCCCCTAATGAAGAAGTTGGGGCTAGGGCGAAAGAGGAGGACTCCTCCGATACTTCTCTCACTCCTACTGAGGATGGCGATGAGTTTATTGAGGATGGACTGGGAGGTAGCAGCTTCTTGGGCGAGGTGAGACGACATGTACCGCTATCGACCGAGGGATTTGGTGCGTTAGATCCCTGCCTAGCGGAGGTGCTGCAGCGACCTAGGCTGCTGGATACGACTCCTGCTGCTGGTGGGGGACATTTTCAACCTTACTCTGCGGCGGCGATGGATCGCAGTTTAGAGGGCTACGTCATTGTAGAGTCAGACGGCTCAGGTAAGCAATCCTAAGTCGATTTTTCTTCCCACTGATATGTCGCTATGGCGTTTATTGGGACTGTTAAGGTAAATTAGGATGTGGGAAAAATATCCGTTCTACCCACCGAATTCTTGTACAATATAATTGTTTCATTAATCTCTGTGTTTTAAGTCTCTGCTTTTAAGGAACTCCACTAGATATTGGGATGAAATGTGTATTTTTTTCTCTTGCTAGAAATTGAACACGATCGTGGAGTCCATCCTTTGCTTCGACCCGCGTAAGCTGTTTGATTTGAATAGTAGAGTCATTAATTTAAGTTGGGAATATTTGCGCACTTAAATAGGAATTTTTAGTCACGAATAGCAAAAATTGTTTATCTACCGTTGCACTTTCTAATGCCTGTACTTTTCGAGGTCCGAAATTGCTCACAAATGGTGTCTCACTTTAATATTCTTACTCTTTGGTTTCATTTCATTATTTTCTTATAGGTGCACAGCTTTGTGTTCTTTATTTTTCTCAACAGGCAATATCTTAATGGCATTAATATTCAAATGATTGTTCTTCGAATTTCGCTAGTCGAATTTTAGAATCTGTCAGTTGTTGGGCTGCTTACTTTTTATGCCCAACAGTAAATATGGATTTTGTGTGCATTCACGCTTTAATACGCATGTTTAAGCTAGTTCATCAATTCGATACTGACATTATCTGCTAAGTTAGTGTTCAAGAAGCTTGCTTTATGAGAATTTTCCCACTTCTGTTAAACATCATGGTTAATTTCACACTACTTTTAATCCACTTTTTAGCACTATTAAATTCAAGAATTTAATGGCGTAGTGACTTTGAGCAATTTACCCATGTATTCTGCTGCCTGGTCAACACAACCTTATGCATAGGGTGTCTGATACTTGAGAGGAATGAGGTTTTTACTAAAAACCTCATAGAAATGCTGTAGAATTCTTGCATAGGCCACAAGAGAATATTATTTAGCTTAATTCGAGTATGGCGTTCGTAATAGTGGACTTTGACGAATCTTTAAGGTTGTGTAAATGCATGATGGCCATCATCTTGACGACACCGCAAGCCATGAGTCCTATTGTAAGAGTAATATAAGTTGTGGAGGCTTATTTGAATGGACGCTTTTTTCAATGCAAGCCTTAACAACTGTCGGAAACGTCTGGATGCATGCATTTAAAGTGGGAAGGGGCCACATAACTTCTTAAGCGTCACCACTTCATTCTTCTAACATTATTTTCCTGACGGTATTGTTTTTTCCAACGAGGAAAAAAAACTTCCAGAGGATGTTGGGAGTTCATTCGGACTTCATAAACAAGTTCGGTGAAATTTAAGAAGCCTTTTATCTTAGGCTTACAATGATCAATGGATAAGGTTTCGCAAAGGGCTTTTGCTCTACTTTATTCAAATTCTTTTTTATGCTAGAGCCCAAAAAAATTCGTCCATTGCTGTTGCTGAACTGCCAATACACATTGTACATGCTATTTTGTTACCACTACTGCCATGCTTTGTTGTCACCCAGAATAACCAATTTGATTATTCTAGAATTTTCTCAGCTTCAACTTTTTTACCCCATTCGTCGATTTTGTGTCGCTTCTTTTAAACTCACTAAGTTAACTTTTGCATTTCCTTGTAGAAGCCAGCTTTCTCGACGTAGCGAAAACCTGCCCCCCCACTATCGTGCATCACCGATACCGTCTTTGGATGACAAATCTCACATCCCCCGCAAATTTACTCCCGTTTCCAACGGCAGGTTACAGACTGGAAAGATTCCGGTATGGCGCGTAATTAGGATTTGTGTCCTCTTTACATTGAATGTCTTGTATGTAGCAGAGGTTTATTTAAGGCGCTTAAGTCGGCTTACAATAACACTAGTACCATGACCACTCGATGTGTTAACCTTTTTTCTCCATAGAGGTGATTTGAGTTTTTATACTCTTGTGGTATCTTCACATTTGTGATTGAGTTTTCACTTTCCACAAAATGAGATCATACAAATGTTTGTACGCGGCTTCGCCTTCCAGGGTACTGAAGCTTACTGCGGTCAAGATTCAAGATTACCTGCCATGGAAACTCTTGCGAATGTACACCCAGGTAGGTCTCCCCATGCTTCTTATTTCGTTTTAATGCAAACTGGCTCAAAGGATGGATGTGCTTTGTTCCTATTAGCAATTGTCAAACTCCCCTCCTCAAGCCAAACCGACATATCCTCCGCAGGTACCAGATCACCTTTGAATCATGTCTCAAGTGAAGCCACGGATCGAACGAAACATGCCAAAAAGACGTCCGATGCACCCGGTAAGTTGAATTCCCGTTCACACATTATTGATGTGACGTCATGGATCCTCGAATTAATGTTTCGGTTTGCCTTAAGAATTTCAAATTCTTAAATGACAATTTATCATTTTTACAAACCCCTAGGAACAATACTTATTTTATGCGGATAAATTTCATTTCATTAAGTATATAGGCCTTTTTGATCCCCCACTTTGAGTAAATTTCTCTCCTCCAACTTTGGTGCGTTTTTGAGGGTCGACTTATTTTGTTGGTAATGATTTGCAGAGAAGCAAGTAATGAAGCGTAGTCGAACCACTTCTGGCATCTATATGGTTGAGGAAGCAGCTCGTCTGTTAGCCGGTGAGTTGAGCTCCACTCGATTCCACGTCTCGACTGCTCGGCTTAGGCATGCGCTTCTCAGTGCTCTGCAAACACACGTCTTTTCATTATCCTAGCTGAGGTAGCGTGGGTTGTGACGGCCCGCAATCATCGCAAGTATCGCTTCGTGACTGAATACGTGCCTTCATTTCCAGTCCAGGCCTCCTCCACTATTCGTGCCATTTTTACGACCTTTGCTTATTGCCATCCTTGGTTTTTTAGTGCAGCTTCAGGCGGCAAGAGATCAAAGTGGTTTGCCTGGCTCAAACGAAATCATCGATGAACAACTGATGAAGGTCAGTAATTATTGCTCATCTTTTCTTTATTTGTCGTTGACGAAATTGGGAATGTCTTAGAAGTGGTGTGGTCGTGTGTCTTGGCTTTCGTGTTGTAGTCTATTAAATTTTGTTCTTAAATATGCATTGTTTGAAGTCAATAATTTCATAATTCTTATCTTTTGAACTCCCATATTCTGTTAATTCGCCTACAAGAATGTTCTTCGAAATCTGATTAAACTACCATTTTGTAGATACTATTCAAAGCGATTTTTATCTAGATTATGGTTACCATTTTTAGCAAGGGATAATTTGTAGGCAATCTCGATTGTGGGTTTTTGATATTATGAAGATGGGCTCCAGATTTATTGGTTTAGCTGAAATTTAGTTGGGTTGGTGCAGCATCAATAGATATTTTGACGTAGTAATGCTTTAACTGGCAGTCTCACAGATGAGTTACTTGTCAGTAATTGCTTCTCCAGTCAGTGAAATGTGGTCCTCACTAGGTGTCTCTTTTTTAAGTAGGCTCCCCTAATTGTATCTATCTACACCTTAACCTCAGTTAATGATAGCTGTTTTTATTGACAGAGGAACTGCAATTACCTTTGATAGAGTCAAATTGGCCTTATAAGGCATTCGATAATCACCCCATCACACTCCAAATGTGGGTCTTTTCGACTTAGAAATCTTCCTAAAATGTTTTCAAATCCCATTTGCCATGATCAGCCAGGGTTCTGGATGTTAGATTTGAAGATTCCCTGTTTTGTGGCGCCGCTTTTGCATTAACAGAATCCAGTATGATTTTGAAAGGCAACACGCCAAACGTAAGTTCTAGATGACTTTGACCCTGTTTGAGTTTGGCCAAGTCATCGAGACTGTTTTTTAGTTATATTAATTGCTACTCCCTCTTATTAAGTGTTTTTAAATATCACTAGAGCTTATTTTGACTAGACGGGGATTCTTAGATCCCTTGGCCGCATGCTCATTTAAGTAAACGAGAGGTAGTAATTTCCTCGAGGATCAAATCTTCCGCACTCTGATGGCAGTAGGCATTCGTAGTCGCTATATGTATTCATTACTTATGGGATACATCAATTGGGATCACTGGGTCTCAGTAAATGGTGATTGTTCTAGTATTCCCTTCATTGATAGGACGGACATCAGTTTGCAGCATCTGCATTTGCTTTTGGGAAAACTGGTTAGAATCAGCATTCTAGCTTTTGTGCTTCCATTAAGCCTCGTTTCAGTGGGGAATAATATCCTTTGAAAGCCTAAAAGTTAGGTTATTTTTTGCTCTTTCAGTGTATAAAATATCGAACTAGCTAAACCCACAACTCAGCAGTCATGAGGTAGGCATCTACACCATTGAATGCGGTCAAAAATTACTCTGACTGGGTGAATACTCCTAGACCACTTGGGTGTGTTTAATCCTACATTAAAATTCATCTCAATAGTGTTTATTGCCCCATCTGCACTGAGCCTTCCAAGGCTGGGCTTCAGAAGATGAAGCACTTTCCCCTAGTTGAGCGTTGTCACGTCTCTTATTTTGTGTTTCTGCGCAGCCGGAGCACCGACAGGAGATGCAAACAGTGACAATGGTTTTAGATTTGTGCGAACTCCTTGCTGAGCTGGCGGAACGACGGGCCTCCGCGTTGACAGACTGCACCACCGTCACCACAGCATCCAAACAGGTGGAGTGCAACTTTGAGAACAGCGAGCTCTCACCGCCCAGTGATTCCAATGAGTCCCACCCCTCCACAAAACTCAAACTGGTTCCTGAGGCTCAAAGGCAAGTCTGGTTAACTTAAGGATGGCCTACTTATACATATGTCAGTGAACTTACTGAATTTTCAGATTGCTGATATATTCAATTTTTGCAGTGCTTGGGTTATACGTGGGATTTTTCAAGACCGAATCTAGTCTCTAGTCTGAGCAACGTGACCAACAGGATCGACTTTGATATATTGTAGCTCCTCGCCTCCATTGTTTCATTTATTGCAAAATGTGGATCAATCATTTTTCGTGAAGCCAACACTTGTCGTTCGCTGAGTAGAATAATAAAGTTTAAACTGCTTTTCACTGGTTAGCTATTACCTTACCATTTCATTTCCTTACAACTGGTTTTATTATTTGTGATCAAGTAACACCAAGATAGTTAATTTCATTGAAATCTCAACTTGAGTGCTGTTGTATCGTGGTTAACATTGTCATGCATTTACCTTGATCTGTCGTTCATTTTTTGCGCGTGAACGCCTCTCTCGACTTTTTTATTTCGTTTTTTTCAGACGAGGACAAAAATTTGTGCTCTGTCCTCTTTTGTCTTTGTAATAGATTACACTTGAGCAACCAGCCTGCGTATTCTGTGTTGCGTGAGTGATAAAACTCACCTTTGAAAACAGCTTAAATTGGGAATATTTATTGAGTCGATTTAACACAACTGCTCGTGATGCCCTTGTTACCAAAGCATTTTCGGTCACAAATTCAAACGTTCAACACCAATATAACCTCTTTCCTTCATTTGCTGAGCCTTCAGCCTCGTAGTGATACTACTCTATTAATTTTTTGCGTTGAAAATCATCACTAGTTCGAGAAACGAATGCTTTATACATGGAGAAACTCCTAGACATGTATTTTACTGAACCATTGCTCCCCTGGTGTGCTGTATTTGGGAAACCGATGATCTCTGTTTGAGGCTTCGTACTAAATCAGATTGCTCTTGTTTATGCCATTTTTTAATTCTCCGAATGTAGAATTGTGGAACAGCTTGTTCTATACCGACGCATTCTCTACTACCTTGAGTACGTTTTTGCGCAAGTTAGGAAGGCAGTTGCAGAAAATCGCCTGCAGCCCACTCCGACCGCCAAAAGACGTAAGTATCCTATTGCCTTGTTTACTTGCATGATCAGAAATTGAAAAGGCCCCAGACTTACGTATCTTGAGTCATCCCATTTGATAAATTGCTTAGTATTTATTGGATTGGTTGGCTTTTTCCCACAGGCTTAACTGATTGCAACGCACTTTACCACCGGTGCTACATTCGGCTCTGTCAGTTGTCGCGTCTTTCGCGTCGTGAAGATCTACTTGAACCCGTCGGGCGTCATCTCTCTTGCATCACCGCTAATCGTCTCATCTTCAACTACGCTTTAGACCAGGTTATTTTCAATCTGCTCATACCCCTCTTTCTCCTCTTTGCACCTTCTGTGCCACCTAATGTACTTTTATTGTACTGCAGTGCTTCGCTGCCGAAATGGATGATTACATAGGAGAACTGGGTTTGGTGAGTTTTTCCTTTGCGTGAACGGAAGATGCTTGCCCTTGCTTGCTGCTCCCAAAGACCCCCCAATGCATACGAGTTGTGAAAAACAGTACATAAGTCAAAATCATTTGCGAGATATCGAATGAGTTCCAAACTTAAAGGTATTTATGCATCTTATAGGTTTAGGTAAGTGCACCTGTCAAGTCCTCTTTACTAATTGTTATGAAAAGTGCTTAATGAAATGTACAATATAAAGTAGTTTGTTGGAGTTGCGTCCTTTTTTACCCTTCCTTCCCACATCACTGGCAGTGCCTAGCCGTCTATCGTCCGATTTTGAATTCTTACACTGCGCAGGAGTCGATTCAAAAAGCAATTTTCGCCACTGTTTTTATACGGGTATGCCACATTACTCACTAATGCTTCGGTTGTGTAACCGTCCATAGTAGATGCCTTCAGTACCGTTTTTGCTTAGAATTCAGCTGACTTAATTGGAGTTTTTGTTTTAATGGATTTGGTCAACAGCACTTCCTTATATGTAGTGAGAAAGGTTCTATTCAATCAGTTGGGACACTGAGTAGCGGTAGACTTAAAAGACCCGTTTGGTACCATTTAATCAGGGGGTAATGCCGTTCTTTTTCTTAGGCGCTTCAGCGTTACCGAGCGGCCATTACTCTCATTCACGGTCTATGCCAGCACGCAACATCAGAGTATGACAAATCCTTGTTGGCGGAGTGTCTGCGCATGATCCAGGATCGTCATGCAACTCTGTGGGCCTACGTGGCCGGTGGTGGCTGCAGGGCTAAGGAAGAGGTCGCGGAACGAAGAGGCGCCTGCTGTGGCGTTCGGTCACTGCCACCACCTTCCCATAATGCAGCTGCAGTAGCTGCTGCCACCTCTCGATGACGACTCTTTCACCACCTTTCAAATCCAAACACTGTAACAGGCGTGATCACTTGCTCACAACGTACGCGAACGCGCAGACTCCTTTATTTTTCCCCCTATCTTTCCATTCTTGTGGTTGCGTGTACATACGCGGTTGCAGCTGGAGCGGCTTTTGCGGTGTACATCCCATCATGGGGGCTCGCATGTGCATGGTGCTTTTGTTCGCCATTTCATGGATTTACTAAATCGTTTATTTATTTCAGTTAAAAATGCTCATAACAGTGGCCAGTTTGTAACACAGGTTTCTTAATGCGGACAGGTTATAGCTGAGTGGTATTTGCTTTTTTAATTGGCCAGTTTGGCGACTACGCGGTAGCAGGTGTCGTACAGAGAAGGTTCAAATAATTAGATCCTGATAGTGAGGGCGAAATGTACGACTCGTCTTGCGTATTCCCTTAAATGATTACCACTCTATTGGCACTGCGCAATCATGTAATTGCATACGAAATAAAACAGACAAATGAGAAATACAAGTCAGATGGGAATGGTACCAGCTAGGGAAAGAATGTTGGCTTCTAGAAGCAAAATATTGTGTGAAAGGGACTGGCCGGCCCGTGTTCTGATGGAAAGTGCTTACAAAGTGTGATGATGACAAAGTGCTTTGATGTAGGCTTATTCGCCTTTCTAATTGGAGCTCATCCTACTAAGTCCTAAGATCTTGGAGTACCTTTGAGGTTCTCTCACCATGAGTGCGCAGCGCAGGTGGACCACGCAGACCTGTGGCGAGCAACACAGCAAAATCTGCTATCAACGTGGTATGATTTACGGTCATTCGTCCCTCAAAATAATGTAATGAATTGTCCATGTTTAAGTGCAGAGCTACACTCTGTAACATTGTTGAAAAGGTAAATGTGGATGAATATAGTGCATATCCTGATTCCCGTGGTTCCACTTCCGTTACTTCAGAAGAAATATCAACGGTCCATAATTACGTGTACAGTGTTTATCCAGCCTCGGTTACGGCGGCAGGCTGCCTTGAGATGATTGGTGGAACTGAGAATGATTAGAAATGATACTGTCGCAGAGGCTACTAAATGCCGCAGACTAGGGCAAAAGTAAAGTACCGTGGGAAACCAAATTCTCCCTCAAAATGCATTCTCTGTGTCACTACACGAGAAACAAGTTTCGTGTCAACTAATCGTTTTACCATCCGCGGATGTCACATTCGAAGATTTCTCCATGAAAGATATTCGTTTGTGAGGGGTACAACTCCTACATCGAGTGAGTATTAGAAAGCGCGTGAATATGGAACATGGAAAGGGGTGGAGTTTAAAATTCTGGCAATGTATGTAACAGATGATTCGCTGGAGAGCGTAGCGGATCTAGAGACGACGGCTTTCTACCTTTGCCGGATCCCATATTAATTAGAGTCCGCCAACTTTAAAGCAGTGCATAAACAGTTAATCCCCACTGCGCTATTAATGGATGCCATTTCAGTTTATATACCGCTCATATTGAATAAGACGTGCTAAGTACCTTTGGAGTAGACTATCATATAACGATAGTTAATTTGAGGGGGACTCGTATTTACCTACTTCCAATTTGGACGTAGTGCGGTCACCAACATACACCATGACCTTCCCAGGGCAATAGCAGTTAAATTCAACATCTAGGGAGACAATGCCCAAGGTCTGGCGGCGAAAGTAGTCCAACTAGTTCAATACGGAGTGGAATAATTCATTGAGGCGGCAAAAATTACCCAAGGAAAGCCAATAACCGACTTTACTAACAGCTGGATCTCCCGGTCATCACGGTGCCTGCAAGGTAAACCTATCGAAGCGCAAAACTTCAAACGAGGAAAGCCACACGATTGAGGTATCAAAACCACAATGCATCAGGTTTCGCGCCGAACACGCAAGAAGTCCAACCTGTGCAAACACTGATATCCTAGCTCGAGAAACTAATCCCTCGCCTATCGATTTTTCTGCAGGTATGAAGGCTACAGAGGACCCCTCAGCGCAACACTTGCACCGACTCCAAGTGACACGATTCTAAAGAGCCTGTACCAGATGGTAAAACCTACCAGACAGATACGGAATATGTTCACCGCCTGTCAAACGGCGACAACCTTAACGTCTGCTCATCCGTTTCCCCCCTTTTTAGATATTCGGAGTAGACGTTAACTGGCGCATCTCCCATGAGCGTGTTCAAAAAGCCCCTAGAGATATCAGGAACTTCAATAGGACCAATAGGTCTCCGAAACGTGTCCTCTCGGAACCTAACTGCTCGGGTGTATGCGACACATACCAGACGAAGTATGCGGCCCAGGAATTGTTTAAAAATCTGTCCGCCTATCTAGGGTACGCCACTCATCACATGGTAACTTCACCGCAGTACATGAAGATGGGATGAATTGGACATTTTCATGTCACAACACGGTCACAAAACCCTGATATAAATTCTCAGAAGATAGCATCCAGTACAATCCACCACAATAAACCGACGGGTGCTGCATTGTGACACCAGCTAGCAAGAACTAGAAAATCGGAGGAAGGTCAGAGCAACCAAATACACAGCTTGCATGCACCATCCAGGAGCTGTGAACCTGGTACCAGTGCCCAATCACAAAAAAGAAGACAGTGCTTATTAAAGTGAGTTTATAGAAAAAGTAAAAATTATAGTTCTTCCACCAATAGGCTACCTCGAATGAGGCAACACTCGCTGATTTTTTTAAGATCTTGTGGCCTTCGGTAGATTGTATCGCCATCCTGATATGCAAACCTAAAGGAACAACAATAAATTTGGTCAAAATGTATGCCATGCCATATAAGAGAATCAAATTTCTAAAATGCTAAACAATGATGGATAATAAAGAAGTACTAGAGGTAATATGAAAACCTACGGCAATCTTGCGACCCAAATATTTCCGTTTTCTAAGTAAACATAGCCTGGATCACCACCTGAGCTAATTTGTGTTTTTGGCTTCCCATCACTCAAAGTTCGAGAGCCATGCAAGGCGGAGGTCTTGAGGTTTGCATTATTAGCATCAATCTAAACGGAGAACAACAATGGTGTGAGATGGTCTAGTGGAAGAAGGTGGAAAATTAAGGTTTGCATAGAAACACCACCTCTTGATCAAGAGTTGGACCGAGATGGAAGATGGGGGTGTTAGAGTCCATCGGACCGGGTCTAACCATCGGTGCAAAGCGAACGCGAATGGCGACGCTGGGAATGGCTACATATATGCGCATCAGTTGAGCCCACGTCGTTCCGTCATCACCTCCGCTGCTACTTCCAGGACTTTCTCTCTCCTTCCCATCCACTTCCTCCAGCGTCTCCATCATTTCTGGCCCTGCCGTTCCAGTGCTCTCCGCTTTCGCTCCGCCAGCTGTGGGCGAACAACGACAGGGTAGATAGAGTGGAAGATCGCAGGAGAGAAGACTGGAAACAGAGCGTCGCACGTCGCCGCCCTGCATGGTTCCTGTCATCGGACGATCCGGACCAGCGAGGAAAAAGCGATGGCCCATTGGACACTCCATCTCGAAGCCGAGGAAGAGTTTAACGGTGTCCGAGTCACGCGGACGTCCTACTCGAGTCTTTGACGGGGTGCCGGAAAGTGATGCAGGACGGGAGAGTTGGACATCCCAGGGAAGGAGGAAGTGACTCCCACGTAGAAATCCGGGAAGGGCCATTCCTGAAGAGAAGGAAAGAGGAAAAAAAGACAATGAGCAATAAAATTACCCAGCAGGGTAGGAATGAGGTAACCGGAGGCGAATTACCAGATGAATGAGAGTAGCTGAAGTACTTTCCCAGTGCGTGGACAGCCCAAGAAGGATATAGAGGCATGGTCCCGATGGGCTGACCGAGCACAGGCATACCAGAGAAAAAGGTGACTGGGATGCACTGCTTCTCCTTTACAGCAACATCAAACGCCTCGAAAGACTCGTCGCTGAGGCTACTAGCGATGGCGTCGCCACTGTTCGGATCTTCCACTCCCTCTTTTTCTTCTTCACCATAGTCTGCTGACATGTTTGAGGCATTAAGTTTGGTTCGACGAGTTTTGGTGAGCAGTTTGCGAGCTGAAAGTTGTGACATACTGTCCGTACTGGTATAATTGGAGGCTGGAACGGGGGCGTTGGAAGACGTGATAGATTCGTCGATGTCGGAATCTTAAAAGAGGAATCAGCCTGATCCCGGTGCATATGTAAGGCGTAAAATACCCAATAGCCAAAAGTAGAAACCATAGTGCATCTGGGTTATTGCAAAAGAGCATCTTCATAGTTCGTGGCTGCCTTTTTGGAGCAATCATTCAAAAACTTAAGTGTTGGTTTAAGGTAACATTTACAATATAGGTTCATCAAATGTGCTAAAGATATTTCATGAAACTTCGAACTAGCTGATAGTTATGGCCTAGAAAAGAGCTGGGTCAGAATGCATTGTATATTGGCAACCAATAGCCAGCTATCCTGCCTCGATAACTTTATGCTAACTAAGACAATAGCGAGATCAAGAAGTTTGGCAGATAATTTGTGTCCGGTTTGAAAGTAAACGTAGAATTAGAAGTAATCTAATAGGCAAGAAAAATCATGTCACCAGCTCATGGAGTGAGAACAGACTTGTATAACTATCACTAAATCCTCTGCTTTCTCGAATACATATAAGTATCCACTTTCAAGCAAAAAAGTAAAAGCATAACAAATCTCCCCCAACTCTAAGGCAAATTTCCTCCTCTTCTTCTGCGTTACCTTGATGTAAGTTTGATTCACAAGTGAAATGGGCAGCTGTTGCATCGTCCTCACCGTATGATTGAACGGCTCGACAACTGTTACGCTGGGACAAGTCAGAAAAGGTCATTTTTAATGGCGAATTCGGTTGCTCGATCTCCTCCACACTTTTTTCCTTCAAATGTGTACAAAAGTTGTGCACTGAGCTGCTCAAGATCAGGGGCGCCAATGGAATCCCGTTGACCTACACACAAAAGAGGAGGGTTAAGTTAAAATTGATAAATCCCACCTTGTTGCAGCAGACCAGCTCGAGAGCATTATAAAACTCCCAATTGGCCTCTTGATAGTCGAAGGGATCGGGCCGTAGAGCTTGCAGTCGACCGCAGTTGCAGTAACTGATGTAACGTCGGTCTGAGCGGTGTGGCATTACGGAGAGGTGGTGGAAGCTTGAGACCTTACCAGAAGTGCTTGCATCGGTGGCGTGCAGGTGCTTTTTCTGCTTCTCTATCACCTCCACAGCAGCCTCGATCCATGCGTACCGCCAGCGTCCCATAAGACCTAAGGACGTTTAACAAAAATGCTTTTGCTGGGCAGAAAGTTGACGAATATGTGCAATTCTGGTTGTTTCACGGCAAGAATCTCGTCTGAAATTGATGGGAAAAATGAAACACCTAGAGATAAGTATACACGAGGAAAGTCTGGGTTGATTACAATTACAAACTCTGCCCACTTTACAAAAACAGCTTCAATTTCATTTGCAAAAGTGTTACCATTTTACTACAACAAACCAACTTTGGGGCGTAAAAGTTCAAGGCAAGTGCGTTTAAAGTAAATTAATCGGATGGAAACACGCAGCTGAATACAGAACTGCCATAAATCCGAGGATAGACGGATTGTGACCATAGGTGGACACATAAAGAACGTTCTACACTAGTGAAACCGGCATAAATACTTTAGAAAAAAAATGTTTATTTTACAGTTTACTAGACTGAGCGCATGGTGATAGCGATGAACTGGTGTTTATGGCGAAACTTCTATTAGTAATACCTAGCATTCAGTGTCGTTACAAATCTCCAGTATGATTGATTTGCTAGGCCCGCAGTCATATTTGGTAAAGTGATAATGCTTCTGCTCGGGCCCATAGTTGAAAAGCTACGATTCTATACGTGCCATTTCGAAAAAAAATGAGTGAGAACTATGTGAACGCACTTAATGGATTAATCAAAGGCTAAAGTAGGAATCAATGGACTTCGTTTCTTGGCAAATTATCGATAGACGGTACTCAAACCAGCCTTCTTAGTATCATGGGAATTGAATAATTGAGGCAAGGCGATAAACATGGAGAGCAACACAAGTGTCACTTGACGAACTTCATGTTGGAAATTTAATAGAATCTGAGCGAACTTGTCAGATCAGATCAAGGCCAGCCCCATTGTTGTCGTTTCTGAAAACACAATATAAAAATAGGTTTCTACTAATCCATTAGCTGAAAGATATGATTCAAGAAAACAAATGCAAGGTACAGTTAGCAATACTATGTCAATTAATACATGTACAGGAAAGTACGACGTAGATTGCTGCTAAGTGACAGCCAGTTAAAAAAGGAAGCAGCTATTTTCAGTACATTCTACTCAAAATAAGAACAGATTTTCAGTGAAACTTTATGGCCAGTTGGAGACCTAAAACAACGATTGATTTAGTTCCACTTCGAATGAAACGAAGCAGGGAACAGTTCTGTCAAAACACTTCCAACAACACTCGATGACGAGCTTCATAAATTGGGGTCGAAGTTAGCAAAAAGTAAAATCCTAGGAGAAACTCACCAAGAGGAACGTCCTGCAAGCAATCGGAGAAAATAGCATCGCAGACGTGCCGGCTTTTCATCAGGCTCGTCTTACCAGACGCTAATGCACCCGCATCCAGCGCCAACTTCATCTGCTTGATGAGGCGCATGGCCATCAATTCTTCGCCGCCAGGCTCGCTAGCGGTGTCATTGCTGTCGTTGGCGGTATCCGCCCTCGGCTGTGATTCCAGCAAACAGAGAGCTTTGGCGACGCCTGGGAACCGTTCGGGCAAGGTGTGCAGCTCCTGACGACAAACCGCACCCGATACCAGTACCGCTGGACAGCCCACGCGGCCGGCCAGATAGAGGCGGGCCAGGCGTCGAGTCAGTCGGTCCAGGGTGGGGATGACGCAAGGCCCACGTGCCAGGCGCAGGAAAACGTTGTACGATGATACTACCTATGATAGAGAGCAAATGCATACTGCTAGAAAGGGTTAGTTAGTAAGCGAGGAGAGAATTCAAGTACTTACCTTTGCCAGATGGAAGGTCCTGGAATAGTGGACCGGTAGGTCCTGTCGGTAGTGAGCTTCAGCAGCGGTTAGAGCAATCTCGCATCGAGTACTAGAGAGTCGACGATCGAGTTGAGATTGAGTGGAGAAGAGTGTGACCGCAGTAGCGTCGGAATCTTCGTTAAAGGGGAAGAGTTGGTGCCACTGACGACCTAGGCAGGGATCCGTACCGTCCTCCAACAAAGGAGATGGACTAGACTCATTCCCATCGAACAGGCTGGTGTATAACTTGTAACACGTCTATGCGCAAAAAAAGTGAAGATATTGGGACTCGAACGCAAAAACTCAGCTACTGCTTTATAAAACAGATCTTAATTGTCCTTCAATCTGCTCAAAAGCAGACCATCTGCTGTCGCGAAACAATTGAAGGCTCTATGCCCTACCATTCCTCGTGGTCTTGTCAGCAACTAAGAGCTAAGTCAGTTAACAGGCTAATCATGCAGGTGAGTCTTAATTAGAGTTTCGTATAAAAGATGAATTTGATTTCGAAATAGATCTTATAACGTTGAAGATTTGGCGTCTGCTGCATTCAGTGTTTTTTATTGGGTTTCAAAAAACCTATTTGGAATTAGGCAAAACACTTCTATGCTTGACAGCTGCAACGCAGTGACGCTCTGCTTCCTTACTAGTGTTATGCGATTTAGTACGGAGACCCAGAATCCCTACCAATTTCACTCGAAATGAAACAAAAGTCCACAAACGCCGGGTAATTCCTGAAATTTCCTCCACTTCCTGGAGCTTTCCAATAACCGAAGCATTAACAAAAACAATTTAAGGTACTAGACGCTACTTTGGTAAGCAGGGATATTTCGGATTTGGAGGCGCTACCATACCCTTCGTTGATTAGGAATCAAATAATTCTTACCTTGTGGTAGTTTGTATTATTGCCATTAAAAGGCAATCACATGAATGAAAAGTGGTTCCAAGAAGGCAACTTTCGAAGGGGAGCAAATTAATATTGATAAAAGGAAATGATTGATGATGAAGGACTCACAGTAAACCACCCTTTACAGGTGGGCAGTTCGAATGTATAGGGTGTATAGTTGTCCGAATGATCTCCACGAAATGGATCGTCAAAGAGGGCGGTGAGATGGCACTGAAGGAAGGCAGAAAAGCTCCGATCATCGGGTCCACCAGGCGGCGGGTAGAGGGCAGTGGGAGGCAACACCCGACGATCCTTAGTGAGATCCAAGCCTTCCAGAAGGGAAGTAACTCCGGTGGCTAAAACCAGCGTCTCCAGCAGCTTCTGGGCCAAGTCACCCTTGTCGAACCGACCGTGGGATTCTGAAAGGTCCCCCAGTGATTCAGTTCCATCAGGCAGGAGGACACGCACGTAATTGTAACCCATTAAGTCAAACAATCTGTTCTCCGCCGAGTTGCTGGAGAGAGGAGAAGAGGGGAAGTTCGGCATTAACAAGATTAACTACCTACCCTTCAAGCAATCCGCTCTCATAGAAGACATTGAATATTTCGTACGAGAGGTTCTTTTCAAAGTCAAGTAATGCGTTTTCGTCCTGCAAAAAGAGAATAGAACTATTGAAGCCTGTCGTGTGTATTCAGAAGTTAAGCTGGACAATGAAAAAATGAAACGACATTGGCAATTTTTCTGGCAATGATTGTGGGTGGCAGCTTGAAGACAAACAAAAGTCGTGGTGCCATCAGTCGCCCAATGGAAATGCAATAGCGCGGAAGTGGAAGTGACCGCAAAAGTTGCTCCAAAGTAGGATACAAACTATGTCTAGAAGAAAAGACAATAAAAGCACCTCTCTGACAACCTACCTTAAGCGATTTAAAAGTTTGAAGAGGGAGATGTATTTTGGGTCCAAGCGGTTACCGTAAGTGACGATCTGAAATAAAGCTCTCATATGATATGCTTACCACAATGAAGTGTGAAATAGTGAACAGAAAATATAAGTGCTTCAGCCTTTCTGAATCCCACTTCTCAAGAACTTTTTCGTAATCCTAAGAAAGTAAAATAAAAAAAGTTTACTTCGAATGTGTTTAAGAGGTCAGTGAGGAGTTTTTCCGAATCACGATAATGCAGAAAGATTAACTGGCGTTCACAGTCATAGTAGCCTTTTATGACGCTCTAAAGGATGTAAGGATTAGGCAAGCCGCAACCTCACATTGGCACAGGGGAGTGAAAAGGGGCTTTTCTGAAGAAAGTCATCCACTAGCTGGGTTGAGTACTTGCCGTTGAATGAGTCCAATGAACCAATGATAGAAACGACGGCAACATTTTTTGATTTCTGTGGAAGGATTCTGTACTAGGAGTTATTAAGGATGAGCACGTACTTAAAATCGAAACCCGGAGGCACAGTAAAGCGACCACCACAGTATGACGACATCAATAATTTCCTGAGAAGCAATAGTGAGTTAATAAGATAATTGAGAATTACGAATCTAGTAATTTACTCCTGCAATATCACAAGGCAAAAAGACGCAAAAGATATCACCCACTACATCCTGTGGGAAACTTTAGCCCAGAACTGCATTAAAAGTTTGCTTACTCCCATAAAATAGCGAGGAAAACGCCAAAACAACCACACGAATAAAAACCACTGTTATGATCAATGACCCGAAAGCAAGAGCAAGCAGGTAATACAACCGGTGAGAATCGTACTAGATGAGACCCTTAAGTCATGGGAAACATTTCAGGTGAAAGAAATTATATGATGAAGAACCAAGTATTGCTAAATACATCAACAACCAGAAAAAAACTCGAAACTAGCGCGGAGTGCTGCGAGCCAAAAAGTAGGGGCTCCCTAGTAAAAAAGTCACCTAGTAAGAAAACTAAAACTAGAGCCAAAAGCAGAAAAGTCCGGTGCTATAATGTAAATTTCAAAAACTCTTACCCTGACCAGTGGAAACAGATCTACCAAAGCAATGCTGTCCTGAAAATACTTATATTAAAATCCTAATGGTTTTCTTAATTAGCTTGTTCGATCCATAGAAATACCACGAAGTTGTAAGTCCTTGGGGAAGTCATAGGAACTTTGAAATTGAGTGCGGGATACCGCCTAGTCCTGTTTAGATCTTGATAATGCTTATTAGCATGAAGGAAATGTTTATTTATGCATAGGGGGTCCGGATGGCAGAGATCACGATGGGAAGATTAAAGGCCATATCAAAGTTACCTAAATACTGAGGTTAGGTATTTTGTAGATTTAGTTGTGCAGACACAAAAATACCTACTAAATATGATATAGACTTAAAAATGGATACTTTTGAATTTCTTTCAATGTTTTATATCAAACTTGATTGTTTCCAGTTAGTGCAACAGACAAATTTGAACATTTTAGTTTGCCTTCGTTTGTAAGACTAAAATGCATACACATTTGATTTTAGATGGAAAAATCCAACACATGTACGCCTCATAAGGTCTTTTACAGGCCCCCTGTTGCCGGCTGATTGGTCGGTGTGTCCACCCTTACTGGCGGTTCGGTTGTTCGTATTTGTACCGGCAAGATGGGATCAAAAGCTCGAGCTGCCCTGATGCACTTCCTTAGCATTGATTTGCGTATGTTTTTTTGTTCAATTAATTGATTCTCGTAGCGATAGATGAACGTTTGAAACATGGAGCAGAACTGTGTGAATATCTTGAGGTGAATTGCTGTTCTGACTGATTTTTTTAGAATTTTTCCGTAGACGATGAGCTAAAGGAATTTATTCCTACTATCTTCGAATATTTGAGAAAGTTCTTGCTCGAAACTGAGGTCCAATTTATAAAGGAGTCGTCTCTAAATCGTTTAAGATGCATGTCTTTTGAAATCATGCATAAAATCAAAAATGCGGATTATATCAGGACACATGTTTCTGTCGTGCTTAATCTTTTATTCCAGATTGTCGAGGTACATTTTAATTGTATGTTTAATGTTTTCAGTATGAAAATGAAGAGAATGTCCTCCTTTGTATCAAACTAATAATGGATCTTCACAAGTTATATCGTCCTCATTTCTCACCCGAAGTAAGAGTCGTGGATTTTTAACTGTCCATAGGTAATTAACTTCCTTAATCTCATTCACCGAATCTACCGGAATCTGAAGAATCATATATATAACATTTTCAAACCGGACCAAGTATTCGAAGTCAACAGCATTAACGATTTGAAAATTGAGTCCATTTTGCCTGGAGTGTTCACGGCTACAACTGTCCATACGAAGGACACACCTTCAGTCGTAATTTGAACTACCTTAACGTTCTCGTTAGTATCACATCCTCCCTAAGGCGTGTTTCTCTCTCAAAGTCATGCAGGAGATTCCAATTCTTGTGGTTCTGTTGTATCAGCTATTTAAACAGCAAATTCACAGCCATGTAACTGAGTTTATTCCTGTTATCATGGAGTTTATTAACATGAGGCCCCTTCCGGAACATACGTAAGTTTTCCATGTGCAATGTAACTAGAATGTTTGTGTTACCTTGATATTTAAGGTTGTCTCTGGGAATGATTTTTACTGAGCGAAAGATGTGGTTGGTTTTAGCACATTTCTCATTACATTTGCACATTTGTGACAGTAATTAACTAATACTTGGGGAGTTTTTGCATAATGCACCTGAAGCATCCTAGGAAAGTCTGCTCCATTTCGTGATTAGTGCTGAAATGTCCCTTTAGCAGTTTGCAAGTGGTGCGGTGGGCAATATGGACTCCTACGTTGCTTCGAAGAAGCAGAATGCCCTTAATGCTAAACATCGACTGTTCCTTTTGCGGGCGCATATGTACAGATGCATGCTAATCGGTTTTACTTTTTGTCTACCCTGACAATTACCGGTTTTGGATATGATCACCTCACCTCATCTCTTCTATCCTTAGGCAAGACCAAAGTTGCAAGAAGAGCAAATATCTAGACTTTATGGCAGCCCAGGTGAAGACGCTTTCCTTCTTAGCCTATGTCATTAAGATATATCAGGTGAGTTTTGGTCTGTTTTACACCTTGATCGACTTCATACCGTTAATTACCTACTTTTTTACAGGAGACTATTGATCAGCATTCCGCAGCATTGGTTAAAGGCATGATGAATCTTATGATTACATGTCCGCCGTCTATTACAAATATGCGTAAAGAGTTTTTTATTGCTACTCGTCACATTTTAAGTGCACAGGAAATTCGGCCGAGTACGTTATTGCCTATTATCAATGTGTGCTTTTGTGTGCTCTAATTTGATCCTCATGCTCGAACTACCTGAATAAGCGAATAGTTACCCTGCGCTGATCTTGCAATTTTAATGAGCGTGTGCTTACAAATGTCTCAATTCTATAGGATTGCATAAGAATAGCTCGTGACATCCGAATTTAAGCTCTTACATGATTTCGTACAAGGTCACTTAATGCAACTAACTCACTTCACCTTATTATTATAGAGTTTCTTCAAGCACTCGATGACATGATGGAGGATAACATTTTGATCGGAAAAGGTTATACTGTGCGGGACTCCCTAAGGTGGCGTGCCCCCATGCTGTTCCCTACTTTTATTGATGTCGTTACCTCTGCCTCTTGATTTCGCATAACCACATCATTATTTCCATTTCCTCTTCTAGACCACTTTCTTATAGCACGCTAGCAGATTTGATACACCATCTTCGCAGTGACCTTACTCTTACAAAAATAGCTCGAGCAGTCGACCTGTACGGACGGAATATGTTTGATGACACTCTACCTTTCTCGATTCAGCAAATGAGTCAGAGATTGATTTTCAACCTTGCTGAGTGTATTCGTCAACGAATGACGGAATCAACCCCCTCTGATGCAGCAAAGCAGCCCATGAATGCTGCAAGTGCTCGGCGCGTTTTACTTCAAATAATGTCCCTTTGTGTACTCAAATGCCGAATCGTTGCTGAACATTATATCCCTGAGTTTGAGGCAAAGTGGTGCGTTTCCTTTTACTGTCTCTACACTAGTTTTCTCAACCGCTGGATTTATTGAATTTTGAACATTGATTGGTAGTTTAAGGGAGGACCTTGAAAGCTCTCCTGAAAATAAAGCATCAACATATGAGGGAGAAGCCGAGAATGTCTCTGCGAGTTCGGGTGGTAAGCAAGACACAGTGAGTTTTTTGTTCCTGCTTTTATTCGCTCGGTACTTAACTAACCCTTTAATCCCGGTCATTTTGTTCAGTCCTTGTACTCTGAGACGTCCACACAAGGCTATCTGGGTATCAACGACATGAGGTCTTCAATAAAGGCGTTGGTCTCGGGCATGCGGGCTGTTATCACGGCTTTGACTCAATGCCCACATCAGAGTGGGCCCGAGGATGACACATACCTCGTAGGTGGACCACAAGCTTCCTCTTCGCCATCGCCCAAACAGCTTCTGCCTACTGAGGTGGCCGTTCTGTCTGACTACCTTACCTATGGTCTTCGAATGCTTGATGTGCTGAGGATTGTCTCGAAGGATGGCCATTTTTACCTTCGTGGGTGTGTGCCTTCTCTCCTTCGGTTCGATCGCTTTGTATTTCACTGAATTCCTACAGTAAGAGTAAGTCCTTTCCCTTTTAGTCCCAACTCTGGTGCAAAGTATCCGGAGGAGCGTTTCCTTCTGGAAACTTTAGCGATGACCTTTGTACCTATCAGTTCTTCATCGTTTCGGGAGATATTTTCAGCTAAGATCGGCGTAAGTGATATTTCGTAGGTTGTTTTTGCATTTTCGCGACAGATGCATGTAATCCTCATTTCATCGCCAGTACGTCGTTGACTGGTGTCGCAAAAGTCCTCTTTTCTATGCGCACTTCGCCTTTCACCTCCTCTCCCAGTCAAGCCAGACGTCCAACTTCGGTCGTATTCTGCTCTCCTACCTCGTTGAACGACTTGAAAAAATTGGTGGTATGTTTCACTTTTAAAAATTTTAACTATCATATGCGTGGCGTCTTTATTGCCTTCTTTTGAAGCCAAAAATGTGTGTAACGTGCTCTTTACCAATTTGTGGTAAATGATTTCACCAAAAAAACAGGATATTTTTGAGTGGTAGCTGATTCGGTCGTTTTGTTAGCGCTAGTGTCAATGTTATGCAAAAAAATAAAACATCTTACATGTGTTGGTTGAGTATTTCCCGAAAAACGGGTAGCGAAAGTATTATTTTGCAGCTCTTTTCTTATCTCCTTTCAGAGGGCACTGACGTATCCTTTACCTACATGCGTCTTCTGAAGTTCTGTTTTAACTCAGTCAACATGACTGGCACTGAAAATGAGCATGTTATGAAGGTGCGTACAACGGTTGTCTATTCATTATACGGCTAAAGTCGTGGTATTAAAGTATTTCGTTCTTGCAGTTGCATCTTCGAAGGATAGTGCAGGGGAGTATGCAGCACTGTCTGGAAGCTCGAGAGCCAATAGCATATCTGACGCTGCTGCGTGCTCTCTTTCGATCCATCGGTGGGGGCGCACACGATAAGCTTTATCGTGAGTTTTTTCCCCTCCTGCCCGAGATGCTGACCACGCTAAACCGACTTTTGCGCTCTGCTCATCGTACCCATGCTCGCGACCTACTGGGCGAACTTTGCGTCATTGTGCCGGTTCGCCTCTCCACCCTCTTACCCTACCTTTCGCTCCTTATGGAACCGCTTACTTATGTTCTAAATTGCAATACCGTCAATCAGGTGCGTTTGGCCGCTTCATAACTATTTACTCCCGGATTTTGATCTTGAGGTATCCCCTTTGCATATCGCAATGAATTGAATGACAATTCTAGCTGTTGAAAAGCTATTAAGTAAACTGAATACATGTTTCTTCTTTAAAAAGCACAGTTTTTTTGCATACACCTGCCTACTGGATATAATTGACGATTATTTGACGGAAATACATTTGGTTATTTTCTTGAATGTTTTACTTTGGTTTGTTAAATCGCAAATTTCCGGCTGAAAATTATAACTGACTTAAACTGCCAAGATGACTTCAACAATTTTTACCGTTTGAAAAGCTTTTGGAGAACCAAAAATTTCGTACTCATCAGATCAGTATTCCATGTCCAGATCTGTTGAATAGCAAATGAAACCACTTAGTAAATGTTAACTAACTTGATCCGTTCGTTGTGCGATTAAGAATTCTTCGGAATATTTTTTTTGTAAAGCGTATTGAATGGGTTGCAGTGGTACTGTGTAGCTGTAAGCGTTTACTTCCGAAATATGCCATGATTAGTCAAATTTTTTTGCTAAGAAATACATTAAAAAGGTTACTGAAAAATTGATAAAGGTGTTTTTCAATTTTCCGATTGAATTAAAGATAAAAACTGCCGCCCTTTACGTGGCAGGCATATCGTTTCGTCGTTTTCGGAATGCTGGATCTGTTAAATATAAAAACTTCGATATGTTCAAATTTAGCAAGTTAAAATACTGCTTTTTTATAAATTTCCGTTAAACGACATACTGTCGTGAAGACGCTAATTGTGAACCCATGTTTGTAAAATTAGCACCTCGAGACATTGGAATCCGAAATTGCCATTTTACACAATTGCATGGGAAATGCTGCGAAAATATGCAAGGTTAAGAATTACTTTTGTAAACCTACTTAACGTTGAATTGGTGGTTTTATAAACTTTGGGACTTTTTGCTAAGTTGTTAAATGTGCTCAAATCAATGGCTTTGAAGGGGAAATTGCATCTTTGAGTGGAAAAGAAACTTATTTGGTGATGCTGAGTCTGTTCGTATAGTTCGAATAAAAAACTGTTGAATGGTGTGGGTTATTTGTGATATTGACATGTAGTTTCGTCTTGAAATAGGATTTTCCTCGATCCTTTTTAAAAGACTGCTTTTTGTAGATATTTTGATCATTTAAAGTCAAGATTTGGAGGGAATTGCCAATATTGTTTTTATCGAGTATCGTGAAAAGATACTGTTGCTCAAATGAAATTCGAAGCAACTTTTTCTACTTGCCTGTACCCTACAATAACTACTTCCGATACTTTTCATTGCCTCCTATTGTACCACTCCGTTGCAATGTCTTATTATTTTTTGTCCACTATTGTTACTAGGGTCTCCGTACACTGGAGCTCTGCGTCGACAACATGCAGCCCGATTTTCTCTATCAACATCTCTACCAAGTTCGCGGTGACATGCTGCTTGGCCTTTACACCTCTCTACATTCCCAAAGTGAATACGTTCAAAAGATGGCTTTTAAAGTAATTTATTTTAAACATATTACTCTTCTGTGCGTCGGGCTTCATGTTGAACGTCTTTACCCTGCTCATTAGGTCCTCGGAAAAATGGGTCGCTTTAACAGAGCCGATATATCAGATGTCCAGCGTCTCAACTTGAATGTGAATTGTGGAGAAAGTGGTCCACTTCTTCGATTTTGGCTCCACGAATTTCCCCAGTACCCCGTTGATCTCCCTATTCGCAGTTTAGTCGATTTCGCTGTGGAAACTATTCAGGTAGAGTTTGATTCTACTCCCACTGAGGTTCCTCCTATTGGCCTGCTAATTAGTCGCTTACTTGGTGGATTTTAGGAGCCTGCTGTCGATTATTTGTGCAGACTTCGTGCATGGCAATTCTTAAGAGGTGTCTGCATATCGTCTCTCAACGTACATATTTGTTCTAAGACCCCTACTGGGTACCTATCCTATGACTTTGTTGATAAACTTCCACCCTATCCTCTTAAACGACTTCGCAGCGTCATTCAACAACTGGACTCGAGCCAACCATTCTTCTATAACGACAAACCTAGTAAGCCTTTTGGTTTTCTTTAATCAGGCTTATAAAATTATTTCACTTGAAATATTTGCTCACTAATTCTGCCACTCATTAGATATTTATCACCTTGTGATGGTGCGGGTTGTCGGTGGAATCTTCTTGTCCGCGTCAGTGGCACCTCAAATACCAAACTGTGGGACTTTTCTAACTTTCCTCGTTCGCCATTTGACACTCATCAGTCTCCTTGAAGAAAGAAACATTAACTCTCCATTTGCAGTCAGTTTCTCTAGCACGCCTGTCTGTATTCACAGTTTTTAATGCATTTTTACCTCTGCGTTTTGTTAGTCATCGTTATCTTTTCAGACCTCCGACGCTGCACTTACGCTCGATTCGAGGGTTTTGGTTGAAGCCGTCTGCTTTGTGATGGGTCATGAGGACAAGGAGTTGGTGCGGAGTGGATATGTTCTCTTGGACGAGATCATTAACACCGCCACCACTGCGATTGAAGTCGCCCTGGCTGATGACCCCCTTCAGACTAGCGTATGTGATGTGCTTGCACGTCTTCCGCTGATGCACTACTTTGCAAAGGCCATCAAGGACATGCTCTTCCATCCTGCTTGGTTCGTTTTTGCCACCGAATTTACCGACACCAAACATTCATTTCTTGTGAGTAGAGTTGTCAAAAATTGATGTTACAGGTTCGTCAAATCGGGTGGATGTTGCATTTTACTGCATCTTCGAGATCGCTTGTCAGTAAATTGGTTCAGAGAGCATTTGGTTGTTTTCCTCCGCGGTCTACTACATTGCCTTCACGATCTGACCAACCAAATGGGTCAAGGTGCTCTCGCCCTTGCCCAGCAGTGTTCTACCGCTTTGGTGCAGTTTGTTTTCTCCCATGAGACATCTTCTCCCCCAGCTGGATCAACACCGCCACTGTCAACTACAATCAAAGCAGAGTCACCCGTTCAGAGCCGAGAACACAGCAAACGAACAGTGGCTGCCCGTAGAAGGCCCGTGGCCGCGAGTAAGCGTGGTGGTGTCACGAAAAAAAGGTCGGCAACACCGAGAAAGGATGCGGATTCACCGGTGCACGATTTAACAGAGGATGTGGAAATGTTTGATGCTACTAATCCAATGGCTTCATTATCGTCTGAAGTTGCTTCACAAGTGAGCTTATCCAGGAGCATACTTTGTTTTCTAACATTAGTTATAATTTCATTTTTCCTTTAGACGCCACTCATGAATGCTATTCTTCATGAACTTGTGCAGGCAATGCTGAGTGAGACTAAGGTTGTTCGAGCTCAAGTACGCTCTCTTCTATCGAATATTGCTGAATGCCTATCCATACCCCTTGGTGGTTTACTGAAACCACATATCCACCTCATAGGCTGTTGGTTGCCACCTAAGAATAGGTTCCATCGACTTTCTAATCTGCCGACATCCACACAAATCGCCGTCCTGGTGAGTTCACTAATGGCCTCTCCTCTCCGGTTTTAATCTCTTTGTTCGCGTTTTCGAGTGTACAAAGTTTTTCGTTTTGCAGGAAGCAAACTACTTTCTCTGTCGAGATGCACCTCTGGGTGCTGGATTGCTGCAATACTGCCCAATGAATCGTCGCTGCGACAATCGTTTCCTTGTGGATCTTCGCGCCATCATGGACTCGCCCCTGCCCGCCTCCCCGATGTCTTCAAGCTACCCAACAGGTGGTAGAACTCCCCCATCCCAGGTGCCCATTTTTTCATCGCTACAATTGCAGATGGCAATTGATCTGAAGGTTGTGGCCTCCCAGGTTCTTTCCACGATGCATTACCTGGAATCGCATAAGTCGGTTATTCTCGCGGCACTATTCAAAGGTAGGCCTGTCGATTACTGTAATGATGTCTTTGAAAGCGTCATAATACATGTGACTGATAGTAGCGTTTTTACAAACCTGCGGAAGTGCTTTAGATGGCGTGGCTGAATCGGATGAGTCTGAAAAGGGCCACGTTTCTGGCTATATATTAAAAACGAATGCCACTCTGCTACATGACGCCCTTTTGAGCGTTGACGACCTTCTCCTTGGTCAACACTGTTTTGGTCGTTATTGAGTGAATTGGAATCAACTGCGGGGCAGGAATGAAGATAATATGATAAATTGGACTAATGACAAAAACGCTGCTTTTTTCACTAGCGGTAGTCCGCCTCATGGGACCAGATTGTATTGCTGAAAATCGCCTAATGGTAAACGATCAGTATCGGGGAGGGATTCATTTAGCAAGCAGTGGGAAAGCTGGCGATGACCTAGAGCTAGCACAGTACGTATGCCCATCATTTTCCGCAGCAACGATCTCCACAAATTTCTATGCTCGTTGTGGTATTGTAGTTATTTCGCTAGGGATTTTTTTAATCTGTTCAAACCTTAATTTCTCCCGCTATTGACCGACTTGTGGAGTCCAAGCTTTAAGTAGTTGCTAAAAGGCGACAGTTTCGATAGGCTGTTTGTTGAGTCCGTAGATTAAATTTCTCACGGTAGATTTTTACACTGTACTGCCTTAGTGTAGGGGTTATCGTTCTTATAAAGTGGGGTCATCAATACCACTAATTTAGTGCCTTTTTCACGAAGAATTTACAATGTATCCGCGTTAGGTAGTACCTTGGTTATGAACGTGTAATAGGGCTGGGAGATTGGCATGAAATGACCAGGCGTGCTCGTGTGATTTTTTAAACAAACTTAAGCAACTGCGGAGGACTTCTTGCAATACTGTGTGTTGAAATAAACATCGCCATCTATTACTTTTTCAACAGGACGCTAGCTTCTGAAACTCACTTTTATAAAGCATTTTATCTCGAAGCAGCTTACCTTGCAATTGCTACCATCGTTTCTACCTCAATTATCTTCAACTGTTTGGTCCTTTTTCGCATGTGATCATATGATTACATTGTGCTAAGGGATTATGTTTATCACTTGGAGAGATATTACCAGGGGATACATATGATGGGAATTAAGCAGCGTCTCTCCTTTCCAGTATGAAGTCCTGGATGGGATTTCACCAGTGAGTTTTGTGGCAGTGAGGTATGAGGTTTTGCGTTGTCTTTTGGAACAGGCCTTGTGTCCTATTGTCCTCGGCTGTAATCGTTTGGACCTCAGCAAATAAGTGCCTCTGCAGTCGGCTACATATACAAATTTATTGCTAATTGTGTAAAAAAAGTTGTACTTCCATTATGGGTGTGGTTGCAGCGTAGTGAATGGACTGTTTGGGAGCACCCCATGATATGTTCGTTCACTTAACGCACGTTGCAATACGATTTATTTCGAATTACTGGTCAGCAAATAATTTAGAATACACAACGCACCCTTCCAATTTATGTGAAAGAAGCGGGAAGCGAATGGACAATCTGTGATGTTTATTGTTTGTCACCCGTTAATGCTTGCCTTGTGGGTGCAGCTCATTTGCGTACCAGCTTACGCCGCAAATCCTCCTTTTCATTTGATATGGGCGTTAACCAATTGTTTCATAACTCACGTTAAACATGATCAAGAGTTGCTCTTGACATGTAGATTTTAAATTACCTTCGTCATTCGCCACACTCGACTGTCTTTTTCTACCAGAAATTGTGGATCTTCTTAAAAGTGGTGTATTTTTTTCTGAGCAATTTATCACTTTGGTTGAATCGCCTGAACAATTTCTTGTTGGTACGTTCTACTGCAGCAAACAACACCTTCCCCACATGCTGTGCAAAAAATTTACGGGAAGCCACCTTCCACTACCTTGGATCCGAGTTAAACCTACTTCTTAAAGCAGATAAGCTCAAATCGCACCGTCAAGTTCAGCTGACAATTTCAGATTGCTCTGGCTTACTGTAATAGGCCTTCGCCCGGCAGTTTAGGTGGTGTATCGCAAATCTGAAAAGACTTGTTTAAAGGTATTATTTCACCGCAACCGCTTCTCTCGTAGGCATGTGTTCGGATTGTGCCTCTGTCTACAAACCCGTATTTGAGTATACTAAGGACTACGTGAAACGCACAACTATCGATACGGAGCTGCGTCACACCTACGTGAAACCCATTCTGCCAAGCCTCCGTCAGACGTCCAACATTCGTCTGGCAACCGTACGTCAGTTGGCATACTGTGCTGAGCTCTTCCCTAGCACTTTCAGTGAACGCTTCTGTGAAACAATTCAAGTGAGTCGTAACAATTACTTACTTCGTTGCAATAACAGGTTAAATGATTAAATTTCTGTCACACAGTCATCTCTAATTATTTCTTGTTGGAGTATCATTAATATAAAACCGTTGCTTATCATTAAAAATTATCAATTTAGAACCTACTTTTGCCATGTTCTTAACTATCACATAGCTAAGTGATTTTCTTTGCAAAGGGGATTCAGAACAGTCTGGCAAGCATAAACAACGTGGATACACTTTCCAAATCCGTTGAGTTGATAGCAGCGCTGGTCAATTTGTTTCCTCTGATCCCGTTGGCTGGCGAAAAGTACGTAAAACCCCTGTTGAATCTGGTGATTCAAGTGGAACAATCACTTAATGCAGAACAAACTAGTTCTCTGCGTCTGCCGCTACTCCGGTTTCTTGTGCGTTTTCCTGAGGAGACTTTCCGTCAAATTTTTAACGGGTTCTCTCGCCCCCATGACGGTCATGCACATCGAATCCTCCTGGTATGTCTTGCTTTTACCAATGGGTCGATCGGCATGCAAAAAGTGTTTCAAAACGAGGTGGCTTGTGCATTCAGTCTGATAAGGCCTTTGATCCATTCCTTCCTTCGTTACAGCATCTAATGACACTACCTGAGAGCAAGCCGTTAGCAGACTATTTGGTGGCCAACATTTCGCTACTAACAGACCTTTTGCAACCGAAGGAGAAGGAACTAGGTCTGTCAAATCATGCGGTTAGGTACATTTGATTTTTTTCTGTAAACATTGGAAAGACGTTGATATCATTGATTTTGTAGAAACCATGTATGAACATACTCCTCTTCGTTTGCCACGAACGGATGGACCATTGGCCCAGGCATCAACCTCGTACCTGGCTCTGCGCCTTCTTCACGTCTTGCTTAAGCAGCGTCCCAATTGGCTTAAATTGACTCTCTCCTCCTCTATTGGAGAAAGTCTACTGACCTCTGGGCACTCATCAGTGACTCGAGTCCTCTTCAACTTATGGGGCTCAGCTGATTTCAAGAAGCGCCATTCCTGTCTTACACTTGTTCAACTGCAACAAACCCAGCCCAATGTGGACCTCGACCTTCTGTTAGAAGATCCTGGAGATGGTGGAAGAAAAATTATCGCCGCTAATACCTCACTACCCTCCACCTGCTCCCCCACAGAACCCACAGAGGCTCAATCTCTCTCCGGAGTCAAGGTCGCCGCTGGACTGACAGATTTCTTCTACTCCGATGAGCCCCTTTTGTTACTTGATTTCATGCTTGCCTATGCAGAGTAAGTTGTTTTTTGTCGCAATTTCTATTCATAAGGAGTATGGCTAAACTTTTTACGCTTTTGCTTTGTTAGAGCTCGTCCGAGTGACTTTGATCTTCTTTTTTATATCGTTGCGGGAATGTCCCGCCACCGGTGTGTGGGCTACAATCCTCTCCCACAATACATACAGCGTCTTATTCGAGACTCCTCGGTGGCCTGGAGTCGTGCAATATGCCTTCACTTTATCCAGCTAGTGAAAAAGCGCATGGAGGTCAGAATAGTAACCACCATCAGTAGTTCTACTAAGGCGGGAAGCAAAAAGAAACAGTCGCTGACAGATAGCCTGCTGGCTGATTCAGATGCGACAATGTCTGTGGAGCAGTACCTTGGCACACCTGAGGCACAGTTCAAGTTGATTTCACAGCTCATTCTGCCCTGTTTACAGCAGGCCTTAGAAAGAAATCCGGCGGAGCTGGTGGCATTGGGCCAGCCACCTAGACCTAACGAACCTAATGGTGAGATTGGTCTAAAGCTGAGTGACAAAATTATGCTAGGCTTTAAAATAAAACGTTGGTCGTCACCTTTTAAAAGAATAGCATCCCATTTCTCTGTCAGTAACCTCATTTAAAATCACGATAGTTAATATATGGCATGAACTGTGATAATTTCGTTGATTTTACAAGAGTATCTTTTTACTAAGAATGCTTCACATTTGATACCTGCGTTTTTCACTAAACTGAACATGTAAAATATGTGTAGTGGGCGGTTTTTGGGACTTTTACGGGAGGTGTGGTTTTCACACTGACTTTAGGTTCGGTTGGGCATGAAATTGTTTTGAAATATGATAGCTGTACTGTGACGAGTGTGTGGATTCCTTTTAAAAGGGAACGAAGTACTGATTTATTAAAATCAACATTAACATTTGAGGTTTGGGGGATAACTTATCACTTCTATTTTATATTTAAAAAATGGCAGTTGTTGAATTCATGTGTAATGTTTTCAAATATTGTTTATCGAGATATGTAATGTGTAGTGTTCCATTAGTCCTACAGCTCAAATGGTACACAATACTGACTATTGTACTTTCTAGCGGATATACTTCTATAACCTAAATACAAACTAGTTTATCCAAACCAACTTATTTGTCCCCAAAAGCATGTGTTTCGTGAATTCTTTGGTGTTTTTGTCGATAATTTTATTCATCCATGGTAATGATTCGAATAAGCATTTATATTTTTGGTTTATGGTGTTAACTGGCTTCGGCACTGCAGCACATTTTGTAATTTATTCACAAAATAATGATTCACGGTTCTTCAAATCTGTGTTGGAAACCACGGGGTGAGTAGTCTAGCCTCTAAGGGGTTTTTTGCACTCTGCTTTATAGACAGCGATCTAGTGCACCTCTTTGTGAACCTGCTTTTGAACGACGAGGCCAGTAAAACATGTACGGGTCTGCGAATCATGTACTGTCAAATCGCCTGCCACTTTGTCTTCTACGCTCCCGAATATGTCCAAGACATTTCAACCAAGTGGGTTCCTTTAGCCCTCTTGCTACCTTTCTTGACTAAAATCGTAGAGCTGAGATTTGTGAAGTCATTTGACAAATGTACTAACTCTACGACCCATGCATAAATTCCTTCTTGTCATTTCGATGTTAATACGAATTTTGCCAGTTCTAATAGTTGTATGGAGTGCAAAATGCCACATTTTTCAATCCCAGAGTCCAGAGTTACCGCCTGCGCGCCATCGCGGGTTTCGTGTGGCCCTGTGTCACCAGCAATTTAAATGTGGTTGATCTACAAGAGAAGTATACGGGTCTGCAGGTTCTGGCCTATCTTATCGCGCGCTTCTATCCAATAATGGGTAAGGCGACGCCGCAAGTCTTTCTCTGTCTCGCCAAAGGTCCTCAAACTGAGGTGAAGAAGATGGTCAATCCCTCTCTTGATCTTCTGCTACCTGCCTGGGTTACGGGGCCTGAGGAACAGGTAAGTGTCAACGAAATAACTACGAGGCGTCCGGTAGTGACACGTATTCCAGCGTCTAATTAATGTCTGGGAAGTTTTGGCATCGAAGGATTTGCCAGTAAGATTGATCTATATCTTATGCCAATCCGTTCCACATTGTCTTGGTGCCCAGATTATATTAACTCTTCGCGGTTCTAAATGTTCGTGGATCTTTGTACCACTTGCTCCGGCATAAAGGTTCACTCCTTGTGCACTTCCACGTAGGTTATGCGTTGTTCAGGCTTCCAGGATCAAATAGGCGTTCCACGCGCTGAATTGGATGTTTGTAAGGGTTATTGTTGTAACTGTGGCCTAGGAACCACATCGGCCAGACTGTCCCTTACAACGTTTGAGCCTGGGCGGGAAACTTCATCATCGCACGCTATTTAATGAACGTGTTCATTGTTAGCTGTCATCTTAGTCAAGAATGTCAAGACTGGTCCAAGGTACGTGCCCCGGTGGGCAGTAACAAGACATTTGCCACTTCTGAGTGTAGCACCGTTGGGGTAAAATCCATTGTTATGTCAGCAACATTTGAGTCCGATTTAACTCGAGCGCCTTTCGTAAATGAACCAATTTGAAACCTCGGGCTTATTAACTATGAAAACCGGACTATTTTAATTAAACTTTTGGATGGTCTCCGAATGAAAACTACATTCTCTTCTGTCTTCAATAGAAAGCACTTGCCGCCGCAACGAAAAAAATTATGGCTGAAGATCAAAGCACGCAAATGAGCATTCATTTATTGTAAGTTATTTTTTAATTTAAATTTTCTAAGGATGGTGTACATCAGCTAGCTGCCTTATCTGTATGTTATCATATCCGTAGGGGTTTGATATTGAGACATGCTGACCTTTACTACTCCGTCCGGCACGCTCTTCTCGGCTCACTCATCGTCGTTATTTCTCGCTTGTCGGCGCAGCAGGTGTCACTTGGTCTTTTTTGCTTAACCTTCGAGTTACTTCCGCATACTCATTTCCTGATTTTTGTATTTCACATCACATTTATTTTTACAGATTCCGATCGATCAGCGACGGATGATTTTGGATCTCATCGAGGTGACGGTGCGATGGGACATGAGGTGCAAATCTGAGCGTGCAGCTCTTGAACAACAAGATCAACAACCACAACAACAAAATCCGAATACATCTTCTCCTGCGGCCTCTGCATCTGCTGTTGCTGTTGTTGACCCTGCATCCCCATCTTTGGTGCGTTCTCATCTTCCCATCCTTTATTGGTTCCACTTCAGTTTCAACATTATTACCTGCTCTGGTATTGCCATTTCCCCTTAGCCGGTGGACAAACTGGAACTTATGCCCATGGAAAAGAGTCACCGGGACCAATTAGCCAATCTCATGATTCGTTTCGCGTGCCAGGTAAACTACAAGGCTTTTGAGGCTAGCAATCCGTGAAGCAGATGAGATTAGTTATTAACCTTATGCGCTTGTGAATTCAGGCAATGGAAGCTACTCCAAATGGTATCTCTTCAGAAACCTCTGCAAGAAGAGCTTTGAGTCTAATTGAATATACCATGGCTTCAGAGGTCTGGGGTGGTGAGAATTGTGACCTTCGGTTGAACTTTATTGATCGATTTCTCTGTCTTGAGGATCCCTCTACTTGCCAATCAGGTGCTGCCCAACAGCAGTCGCAACAACAACAGCAAAATATGAATTCTTTGCTTTCTTCTTGCATTTTTATGACTCTTGAGGTGCTACGCGTTCTCTATAACACTCTGGTAAGCCTTCTGTCTGTTAACCTCCTGTGGGATGTGAGTTTGGTTTGCGTAGTACGAGTTTTAATACTGTTTTACAAGGGCACTTTTATGGTTTGAACTGTCTGCGTCTAATTTGGTAGGATAGCTCGACGCTGTTGACCAATGTTAAACACTTCAGTAAATCATTGATAAGCCTACTCTCGCGTTACCCAACGACATACCGACTGATGCGAGCATGTGCAACCCTCATCAAGGTGTTACTCATTAAATTCCCCGCTGAATCCTCCAATCGACAGAAAATTACGAGTTTTCCGGAACTTTATGAGCTCTACGATATCGTTCTCAAGTTCATACAGGAGTCATTCACCTTGTATGCGGAGGGGTAGGTCTCTTTTTTGCACTGCACTTTATTTATCTTCTGAAGATCAGTTGTTTACTTCATTGCCTTTCATAGATCGAGTAGAGCAGCCGTTTTGCCACGGCTTCAGTCGGCATTTTGCCTACTTACGACGACTCAACAGGCTTCAGTAAATTCCTACGCCTTTGTGGATCGGTGTCTCACGCAACTAATGAAAATGTTTCATCGAATGGTTCACGATGTAATAAATTCCCCTGTCAATAATTCACCTCAAGACTCTGCAACTCTGAGTCGTAAGTCTGTTATTGGTAGGCGAATAACACCAGTTACCAGAATCACCAATAGAAGCTCATAGTTAAAAGAATTACTGTTGTTACAATCTACAGCATATTCACTTTAATTCTTCCCATTTGTGTTTCGTATTTGTTCTACCAGGTGATATTATGACGGGCAAGTAACTAGCCGAATGTGCTCTTTTGTTGAGTGCTTTCGCCTTTCGGTCCATAAAATGTCTGTGTAAAGGCAATCTTATGAGGTTCACGCTTTCCTGCCTAGCAACACTACTTTATGGTGGGAATTTCCCCACCTTTACTTCTTAATGTCGTCTCTAACAATGGTTTTTATTTATGTATTCATTCACCGTTGATACATTCCTTTCACAGGGTTCCTTTCTCCCTCTGCATTTGGGAGACTTGCTATTGCAGTTTAAACCACACATTGTTATGTATGTTTCTGTTTTATTTGCATTTGAAAGTCCCCCTGTAACCAAAGGATACAGCTCGCGTAATTTGCCACACCTTTCTCTTTCACTTAATCACTGTTCTAGTCGTCGCTATTCCTCTTCGGTTTCTGAAGGCCCCTGCTACGTGAGAGGGGCGGTTTAAGTACATTACTTTCTGCATAGCCAAATTGTTGATGCCGTCAGCTAAAATGTTTATTCTTGATTGAATGCTCTCTTTCCGCTAAAGCTTCCTTGAACAATTCGGCAGGTGAAAATATGGCCAGTCTAAACTTTATCATCGTGCTCTCACCTCACCGTTAAGCCAAAAAATTTCCTTTTGTGTGTTCCTTCTCTCTATGTGGGATTCATTTCATGGTCTCTGAGACATCGAAATATTGGCTGTTTTTACGTGGTAGATCTTAAGAAAAGACTTAGGTTTAGGTAATGGTAGATACCTTTGTTGCATATTTTTCTACTCGCTTTCGCATTTAAAGCTGTTTGATGCGCTGCAGAGAATCCACCCGCCTTCATGATATTAGATCTAGCTTTGAGAATGTGTAAGAGCTCTTTTGTACTCCTCTGTTGGTTACTTTAACGACTGTAAGTCAGATGTATGTCAGATTTAATCAGAGCATAAGGGCATCCATCATCTTTTCCTGTCATTTTTCTGGTGCTCCTATGCTAGGGAAATCATGGTTCGTGGTTTAGATAAAAGCAGTTGCTTTTTGCGCTCAGAAGGAAAAGAAAATTAGGTTACCTTTCAGAAATAACGGAACTCTTAATCCAAACTCTGGATATATTTAAATCACGCTTGAATGTGATGAACACGGAAACGCGAAAGAATGCTTTCGGACCAGACTTCCTCTACATCCTGGAACGCGCAAGGGACGCCAAGCTCTTCCGCGCGGTGGTGCGCATACTCCGTGACTGGGTGAACGTACCCAAGGCCGAGGAACACTTCGCGCCAACCCCCCGCGAGAAGGTCGCCTTCTTCGTGCGCCTCTGGGCTGCCTACCCGCGCTGGTCGGAGCACTCAGAGGTGGCTCGTGACATCCTTGACTGCATTTATCAGGTTGGTAGGACTTGTGATTGTAATACCGTGGCGCCCCTGTGTCCGTATTCGTTTTAACGCCAAACAACCCTAGTAGAATTTTATACACGATCCTTCATTTAAACGGAACTGATTATAACGATCTCCCATTGCAAGAATCTACTGTTTGCTTAATTCCGCTTGTGAGAAATAGGTACCCTTCCGTTTTACGATCTTCGGATAAAGTTCTTTTAAACTAGGAGGGGTAATTTATCGAATTAGTAACTGGTGCCTCAGTTGCGCTTCAATGCTCAATATATTTTTTTATATCTAAGTTGGTTTGTTCTACCAAAATTACTTGTCTGTCGCCCTCATGATTGTTCTAGTAACCCACTTTTTCCTAACCTTGACGTAAGGTCTACTAGTAATTCTCGATTACTTTTATGATGAAAGATAAAAATTTGAACAGCAAATGGTATATCCGCTAACCTAACAAGTGTTGTAATACAAAGTCGTTTCTCATCACAAGTCAGCTATTCAGTCAGCAAACAATCTACAACGTGCTTAGAACACACATTAAAGAAGCGGAGGGCAAGTTGTTGCTACATTAACCTCAGTGTCTGTCCTCTGTTGTTGCATGGCATATGAGTCCGACTTATTTTCTCGTCAACTTCCATCACGAATTTCTCCTCCCAGTTAGTGTAAGTGTGAGCCAATTTTTCTTGACTCGCGTTAAACATAACTGAAAGTTGCTCTTGACATGTAAATCTTTGATTATCTTAACCGGTCACTACACTTAACCAATCCTTTACTGTTTATTTGTTACTCTTATTCTAAAAATTTTGAACTTGGTTTTGGCTTGATGAGTAAAAAAGATGTTTCTAACATTGCGATTCGCCGAACCTGTACTTTGCAGACTATACACCCGTAAACATCGTTTTACTTCCCTACAGGTTTTCTCAAACGTCTCTCCAAAGACTCATGAGATATTCATGAAAATGGAGCAGGCCTTCTGCTGTGGTCTCCTCAGTCCCCTTCCAGACATCCGTGAAAAGTATGTCAATCTTTTCTTGCTCGGCTCTGACCTCACTTCTGTCCCCACTTTCCTTGATAATGAAAACGAGATGTCTCCCAACATTGCTGCGGCAACGCCAGCCAAAAGCAGCCTTTTGATCCGTCTTCTCTTCCTCTTCATGTCAAATTCATGGGATGAGCTCCACTACAAGGATGGATTTTGGCTGCCTGTCTTCTTTGATGTAAGTCTCGCTCTTCATTTATTAACTGTTATAGATATCTGACCTCAAGCTTCTTTCAGGTCCTTCTTTGCGATACCGACTTCAGTCGCTCATCAGTGATTGTACAGTCAGAAGCTCGATTTCCCTCCCTACTGGAGAAAAGTGAAATCGAATCAAATCTTACACCACAGGCACCTGTCAATAAAGATTTGCTAGACACCACTGACGTTAAGATTTTTGAAGTGAAGATGGAAGATGAACCGACGAGGTCAACTGTGCGTGGCTCAATTTCCGTTTTTGAGTGCTTGATGAACCAACAGGCAACTGTTTTTAACGACATCAAAACAGTAAGATCTCTGTTCTTAAAAAAACATCACTATATCTCCCTCGATTACCATCCTCATTTCACCCTTTTAGATTTCTTTTCGGGAAACTTTGCGTGGTTTTCTCAATCTGGTGCATCACCGCCCCGCTATTGCGAGCGAGTTGTTCGGCGAGCTGTGGCACTGTCTTTGGCATCGTTTCCTTCTTCGTGAATCTGGGCTCCATTTTATCAGTCCTTTGAGCTCCTGCCACCCCGAGGTGTCACAGCTGTCGGACAGTCTTGTGGATGCGTCGCTCGTTCCGCCTGCTTCTACTGCTGGTGCCGGTGTCGATTCAGTGTCCCCTAGCGAACTACGCCTCTTTCTCCTCCCCCATATAACACGATTCCTCTCATCTGATGATCATGTTAACACGGCTGACATGATACCAAGTTCGATAGGCAACATCTTAACAAGTTTTGCCACTACGGCGGACTCTCTCCTCATTGGATTGCCCCTTCCTCTTCTGTCAGTAAGTTTGGCACTTAGCCGAGGTGATAAAGCCTTTCTTGACGAAGTAGGAGTTCTCATCATCCACATTTTTTCCCCTTTCCAAAAGTACGTGGGCTGCACGCACAATCAGTGGTACAACGTGGCCCTCTTCTTTGAATCGTTGTGTGCACGGGCACAACGAACCAGGATTTGCAATGGCTATAACTCCCTAGTGGACAATGATTTCACTTACACACTGACATCCGAAGGGAATGGAAGTAGTGGGGTTTCAGAAAAACTGGAGGATATCCCTCTGGGTGCAGGATCACTTTCTCTCCTCGCTCTCTACGACCTGATGGCGGAGGACGATTACCTCGTTTCCGCCTGGTGGCATCGTCTCAACTCTCCCTGTGGCGGCTCCCAGCGTCTAAAGGGCCTCATTCGTGGTCAAACTTTTCGGTTTCCGCTGGAGCGGTAATATGGCTTAGAATGCTGTTATGATCTGTTTCCTGTATGATTTTTATTATCATCTTTGTCATCTTTTCCGCAGCTCCTCCGATCTCCTGGCTGCGGTGACGGCTTTTTCCCAGGGGCATTTGTTGCGGGGTTTGGAGATAACGATGAATATATTGGGCAATCGATCCCCTGGTGGTGATTCCTCATCCCTTCCGACCATCAATTCGTCCAGTCTGCTGCAAATCAGCGAGCAAATAAATAAAAGTCGCCTATATGAATATGGTCTCAGGTAGGATTACCAAATCATTGTCTATGCTTTTGAATTTTTTTCCTGAGGTCTGTGTGTTTAGAAATTAAGTACGAATCGCTTGATTTCCAATCACTTAGGTGGTCTGTTAAATTACAGTAGAGTGAGTGGCAAGATTTTTAGTCTAGCTTTAGGAGTTTTGCTTGTGTGGCGTGCGGAATGGTCTAATCTTGTAACTGGAATGACGTGTCTCCATAAAACTAGTCGTAGGTATTTGAACCCATTTCTCCGCCCCCATTGTTTCTTTCGATCATTTGATGTAGACATCCGTTCTATGTGGTCGACTGGATACTAGATGCTTAATCACCAAATAGACACATTTAATTTCTTACCTTCGTAATGTTTCAACATTTCAGTTTATGCATTAGTGTTGAAAGGAATTCATTTTACTTTATTACCAATGACAATGCAGTGGAAATGCAATGATTTACTGCTACTTGGCAAGAAGGGCAGTAACCTTTGAGGAGCCTATTTCTGTTTTAGCGTGCACCTGTTTAGCTCATTCGGCTGAATCAATTCGGCTACCCAGTTTCTTTAAAGTTGTAGCACTCCGCTGCGTTGACGACTGCTTAACATTCTACCATTGATTTTGCTTTCGCTACAATAATTCATAATTTATCACTAACCTAATTCAGATTTCCCAATTTTGACAATAAATTCACTTCAACTATGGACCCACCGAATGTTGTTTAAATATGTTTTCGATGTGGGGTGGTTCCACTGCAGAACTTCTATCCAAAATTAGCCTCATGTTGCAGTTTCACTAAATCGTTTAAAAGAGGGCAATTGAGGAGACGATGGAGTGTTACTGATGGCCGATTTCGAATCCGAAAATTAGCACTTGACAAATCGGACATTTCCCACTAACCAGGTAAATATGTACTCTCTCCAAATTGTATGCCAAAGTTCTCGGCTTTATGGCCGTAATCTTCTTGATAAAGTAGCAGAATCTTTTAGTCTACTTTTTCCAATGCAGAGCCCTAAAACAAATGGGCCAATGGGAGAACCTGGACTCATTGGCATCTCTAATGGCTCCATCGAGCACCAATTCGGGTGGGTCTACGGGCGGAGGTGAAATACTTGGCGGCTCCTCGATGTTAGGCAGCGTTCGTGTTGAATTCGCCTGGCGCCATCGTGATTGGTCAGAGGTTTTTTCTGCACTTTCGGGGGTAAGTGATCACCCGTCTCACCTGTGTCTGGATTCCTGACGAAATCCTAATTTTTTGTTAACATAGTTATTTGCATCGTGGATTTTATCCGATGAGGCTTCCATTCCCGCAAATAATTTGTCACTGGATGCATTGTTGTATTATTTGCTTCCGGTATTTTTTGAACCGATCAAACTGGTGACCAATGTAGTTGTAAGTAACTTGAGCATTCCTGCTTGATTCCACTGCTTTTTGGGTGTTAGCTAAAATGACTATGTTTTTTATAAAAAATACATTCGAAATAATTCATTTGGACTTCACTGTGAATTTTGTCGTATTTCCGGATTGGTACTACTCGCACTCAACAGCTATTATTTTTCATGCTACTGGGTGTTCGGAAGTGCCGCTACTGCTATTTGCAAGGGTTGGGGTATATTTAACAACGAAAATTGAAAATCCTCATTCAAAAAGTGGTAAGAGTGCTTGGTAGTGGAACTTTGGTAAACGATTGTTTTCGGGTTGCGCATGTTTTTTAATGAGGACGACAAATAGGAAGATCATATTTATCTGATTAGTGCCAATTATCCTAAGTTAGGCACTTTTTACTCAACAGCTGTTTGAATGTTAACTTGGAAACCAAACTAAACTGGCGGGTGAGATCCAAATTTGAGGTATTGTTGAAAATATTGAGAGAAATGAGTCTTTTTGCATCTTAAATCTTGTTAATGTCTACCATTCTCATTTCTGTGGCATTTTTCCTTCTTTTAGTTTCCCATTCTTGGGTAAATTTGGCGGAAAGAAGTGTTTATTTTAGCATTCCTCCATTCTCTTACTATGCTGTCGGAGCTGCCGCCTTTATGATAGGTCCCCGCAAATGTTACTATCTTCAACAAATCGATGTTGAAGGGAACGTTGTCTATGCAATTCTATAAAAAGTCCCTTTGTTATCAAGTCTTGTTAATATTTTTTATACCGATGAGCATTACCAAATCTATTTATTCCCTTTCTGACACTTTGATTACAGTGGTAAACAATAGGTTTAATTGCCGATGATTCGAAGGGAAAAATCCCACGTTTGGGTTTGGGTATTTCGCCTTTCCATGCATTCAGCTCATCTGCTTTTGTCGCAGTTGGCAAATGAGGTGCCGTCGCACGAGCAGTGGCGATTAGCCTTAATCAGCGCCTCAGGCTGCGTCACGGGTCGACGTGCAGTCAACGTTCCGGGCGAGCTTGACTCCTACACCGTCAGTGGTAGCGGTGGCGTCGGCAGCAGTGGCAGTAGCGGAGGTGCTAACGGAGCCACTGTTACTCAAGCTACCTCAGCCAATAGTGCATCGAACACCTCGAGTGCCAATACTAGCATCGATACTGCGGGTCTCTTTTCCACAAGCCTTTTGCAGGTCATTGATTCCGAGAATCTGCATGTGATGAATAGCATCTTGCGTGAGTGGCGACGGCTCCCGCTCATCGTCACAAATCAGCACGTCAGGCTCTTACAGGTTCGCTTCCATGCGTTCTCTGCTAAAGTCAATATTGTTCTTCGATCTAACAATCCTTGTTTCGATTCGGGCTTTTTAGGCCTGTCAGCAGGCATCGGAGATTTATGATGGCAACCTCCTTCTCCTCCAACACACTGTGCCGCCTCTGGCTGCGGGTACAAATTCTGCACCTACACCAGGTGTATCCCCTAGTAGACTAAATATCTCGCAGTCCTTGTACGATTATAAAACCGTCTTCCGGTCATGGCAGTAGGTTCTTTCTCCTCCTTTCTTGATTAACAGTCTCAAGATGTTTTGTTATATGGAGACATAACAGCTCTGAATATTTGTAGAGCCCGTCTACCCCTTGTCAGTGATGATCTGTCCTTTTGGAGCGATCTTCTCACTTGGCGCCAGATTGTTCTTGAGAGGATTATCAATACTGGCACCTGCTCGCATAAGTTCACTCAAGAACGGGTATGCTCTAACATTGCGGGTGTATTACTGCTTAATCGTGACAGCTAATATGCAAGTGTTCTGTTATCTAATCTTACAGAACAATCTTCTTGCCGCTTGCCATCGTGAGCGAGCACTGACACTGGTTCAAATGGCCAAGGGTTACCGAAAATTTGGACTCCCTGGTATTGCTCAGCAAAGTCTTGATTCGTGAGTACTCAGTGCATGATGTTTTTACTTGCACTTTGTCGCATAATTTCTTTCTAACTAGAGCTTCCTTGTACGGTTTGCAGCTACACTCACAGCAAAATGCCTCCATTGTTCGAGAAGACCAAACAGGAAATCAAGCTGAAAATTGCAGATCTTCGTAAGGAAGAACTACTTGAGGTAAATGACTTCACTTTCTTAAGGGACCTCACGCTTTCCTCCTTTTGTGCGAGTGTGTTTCATTTTTCTGCTCTAAAGGGTCTAGAGCTGATGGAAAAAACCAACATTCAACAATATGAGAAAAGGGAAAAGGCTAGGTTCTTCTGCTACAAGGCGGTGTTCTTCTCACATTTTAACAAGTAAGTCTTAAATACGCCCATTTTGCCCTAGTAATATGCCCTTTTTAAAGAGATCAAACCCTTAATGGCATGTTACTTTTAGAGGAGATGAGGCTACAAAGAATTTTGGCTACGCCACACAGATGCAGGACAATTTACACAAAGTCTGGTCAGTGTTTGGCGATTTTCTGGAAAACGTCTATTCCGGTAATCGAACGGCGTAAGTTATTAAGTTAGTAGCAAAATTCCGCCTTACACTGTGCATTTAGAGAAAGTTCCTCCATTTCAGTCTGAGTTGTACCTCCTTTCCCAAGATTTGGAAAACACCATCGCCTTGTAATTGAGTGGTGTATCACTAAATGAATATTAGTTACGCAATTTGCCTACGTACTCCTTTTGATTTTTTCATCTTTTGCCCGGCTTGCAATTTGTTCAAGGGGTCATTTCTGAAGCGGTTTTGGTGTAGCTTCTTGCAATGACTTGCTGTAACTTGTGAGCACTTTCGAAATGCCCTTGCTTTTAGACAATATTAGGAAGGATGCACGTCAGCCTGTCGGTAGTGTGTGCTCTACTACTTTCTCTTGTTTTCTACCCTCTCTTCATAAATTGTTTGCTCAACCTGACTGATGTGATCCGAACTCTTTTCCTTAGCATGGCTTTTTGCTGAGGTATATAATTCTAACATTATCATGCATTTTCAAATTTTAACTTAATCTAATTCTTGTATTTGATTGTAGTTTAGCGTTTCTCTCATCAAGTTTTGGTACTCAAGTGAAGAAATTCAATCTTTTTTAAAAATTTTACTGGGTTTTTATTCTTGGTACTCTGAGAGATTCTTTCACTCATTCCACATTACCAGTTTTATGGGGAAGAATATGTGGTCCCACCTTCTTATGGACAAAATTATAATGCTTTCCTACTGTCTGCAGTCGAACTCCTCGAATCATTGAATGCCTATTTTCATGTTTGTTTTATCAAGTGAAACATCTCTTTGTGGGTAATTTAACGCACTTTTTCTACTACGTATCTCTTCTCTTAAGCTTCAATACTGTGGAGCTATTCTATTTAGTACCTTAGCAAAACTGGCTCTGCCGTCACTGTGTAATCCGCAGCTTGTTTTCTAACGTTCATAAGCATGGTAAATGTTTTTGTGATATTTTGATTTATCGGTGATTCTCCTTCTAGGCGATCTGACGTTTTTTCAGGTTCCTTATACATCCGATACTGTGGGGCTGTTTTTATGAGCTGAATCATTTCAATTAGTGAAAGTGGCTCTTCGAATTTACTTGCAAAACGATTGTGCAAAGACTTTTGTTTTTTTTTTTTTTAGAAAACGTGAGACAAGCGTATCGACAACCGGAATTTTTGCCATGCAGGCGTTGATGGAAGCAGCCACAGTGGCCGGAACCGCCCAACACCAATCTCATGCCGATCTGGCCAGGTGCCTTTGGCTCCTTACCCTTGATGACGCTGGGGACTCCTTTAATAGCTTAATTGGAGCCAATGTCACTGCTACTACTTCAAATACATCTCCTTCACCCACTACTTCGGCCTCTAGCACTACCGTCACGGTCTCCGGCTCCCAATCCCAGCGCCTCGCTCGCACCTTTGAGGAACGCGCTTCCCGTGTCCATCCTGACGCCTTTCTGCCCTGGTTACCCAGCCTCTCTGTCTGTCTCCTTCGTCCTGAAGGTCGTTATGTCGCCAGTGCATTGCGTGGTATCGCTCTGGCCTATCCAACCGCTCTAGCCTCCGTTCTGCGTGGTCTTCAGCACCAACTTACCATCGAGATGGACCGCGATCGTCGCATCGCCGCTGCACTAACCGATCTCAGTCCTGACCAACGGCGTCGATTAGATGAGGCCTACTCTCACTGTGTCGACCTCGCACGAGAGGATGCTCGAAGGCGGGCTGTTTCGTCGGCTACAGCGGGCTCAACGGAGCATTCACAACAACAACAGCAGCATCAGGGCTCAGTGAGCATGGGGGGGAGTGCAAAGCGAACGAAGAAACGCGTGGTCGTAGTGATGCGTGGTGCTGAGGGTGAAAGGCTAAGCGAAGCAACGAGTTCGCAGTCCTCCACTGAGGGTGTGAGGGAGAGTGGATCTGGAGAGGTTCAAGATATGGATGTGGATGAAGATGATCAGGACTCGGCGGTCCCTGCTGTGCCTGAGGATTCACCCGGAACCGAGTTTGAGGACGCGGGTGGTGTGCGAACAGGCTACCTATCACCCTCAGTGGGTGAGGGGTTACATCGAGTCAACTTACTATTTACCCAGTTGCGTCAGCGGCATCCTGCTCGATTGTACGTGTCTGATCAGTTTGTGGAGTGTACTGCGGGTCGTCTATTGCCAAGCTGGTCGGAAAATCTCCTCCACCATTTGCGCAAAGTTCTGGACCAGTTGCACCAAATCGCTTGGGCACAAGTGTCTCGTGCTGTTCGTCGTCCATCGGCTTCACTCGGTCCATTTCAGGCATCTGTTCATGGGCTCTCATCATCCCCATTGCCACCTTGGATGACAAAGGAATTACTTGATATTGTAGCCTGTTGTGGATTACCACCACCCATTACTGCCACCATGGATGACCTTCTAGCAGAAGATGCGGAAAATCGTTCAGGTTCCACTCTTGTATTTGCAGATAACATCCAGCTAGCTTACACACTTTTGGCGAATGAAGCTGAAGCTGACCCTTGGTTTAAGCCCACCAAAGAAGCACTAATGCTGGCTATGAGTAACATTGGGTCAAAGACATTATTGGTAGGTTTAAATGTACCTTTTTTATTTCATTTTGTGGATTTGGAATGCTTGAGGGTTTTGCTTCTTTATCTAGGAGACAATTGGTCTTCTTTCAAAAGAATTGATTCCTCTCGTTGAGCGTCGAGTTTGTAACCTTCCACACACCTCTTATCTCTCTGACCGTGGCGCAGGTTATCTAATTGAGCTCATTTCTTCACTTAATGTCCAATCAATTCTGAGTCCCTTTCCTCGGTGCGTCCAGAACTCTGCAACCGTGGCCGCGGCCGTTGTGACGACCTGTTCCACAGCCACCCTCCTAGAACTTCCTGGCGAGGCAGTTCGCTTGAAGTTCATCCCCGCTTTGCAACAGCAAACCCCCTACCAGGGAGCTTCGAGCAACCCCAATCCTATCGTCGCCGCCACTATTGCCAATAACGTGGCTGCCGAAGGTCATCAGCCCTGTCTGCTCTACCTGGCCGACATTCTGCCCACGGTGGTGCGTGTGCCTTCGGGAGGGGGCAGGCGGCTGGCACTGAGAGCAAACAATGGTCGTGTCTTCCACTACGATGTGCCTTGTCTACCCAGGGAGGCGCCGGCAGGCCGGGGCGTCTCCGTGTTTGCCGCTGATGCCACCGAGGCAAGCAGTCTAGCACCCACTCTATCGGCCTACGAAGGGTGGCGGGAGACGTGGTGTCCACCGCACCTCTTCCAGGTTCTCAATGCTATCGCTTCGAGGTTTCCGGAGACGGCAAAACGGCGGATCACTCTTGTCACGCCTCGGTGAGTTAAATTTTAAAGGCCTGGAATGCAAAGTGCTTTGTGATGCACCCTTGGTGCATTCCACACTTGTAGAATGATATTGGAATTGGCCCGCCGTATGGGTTTTGAGTCACTCCTAAAGACGGTATTTGATATTCAGGTTTGAAGGTAACTTCATTGTAAGCCTAGAGGTCAAAGTCTAAAACTGGCCTAACTTCTCTGGCCGTCTGATAGATTTTTTTACAGAGGTGCAAAAAAAAACAATCTCGCTACAATGCCTTTGACTTGCCTACTGTTTCTGGAACTCTGTTTGGCTTCGGTTTTGAAATATGCTGACATGCAGTTTACATTTTTGACCTTATTCTTTAAGACACTATCTAAAAATTTTAGTAACTTATTTGCGAGTGTTTTACGTGACTCGGATATTGTGCGAGTATTCTCAGTACTATTTTGATCAAAATAGTATTGTAATTTTTATTAAGTTTAAAAGCTGCTTCAGCTGCTAACGAAGGGCTGTCGACTCCTTTTCTCTTCCCTTTCTTTCCCAGGACTTTGGACTTGGGTCCTCATGGGATGCGGCTGACGCAAGCAGGTACCTCCATCCCTGCTACCTGTGTTGTGACAGCCAATGCCGTTGCTTTTGGAAACCCTACAATGACCGGTTTTGGTTCCCTCTTGGCCCAACAGCTCCACACACCCAGCAGCGGGACTGTGTCACAGCCCACCTCCACCACCTCTCTCATTGCAGCCGTGCCCTTGGCGGCCGCCAGTTCTCTCCTGCCATCCACAAAAACCGATGCTACCCGCTTTCCACGTTCCGACGCCTTTACACACTTGCATGGACCAGAAAAGCAACAGCCCCTACACCAAGTCTTCACGGTGAGACTTGACCTGCCCTTTATTTTAACTTTCCCCATCTTTATAAGTTATGACTCAAGTAGAGTTGTTTTCAATTAATTCGCTTTGGGGTGTTCGATGTTAAGGGACACACTTCCCTAACGATTTTGTTGGCGGAAAAGAAGCTGCAAAAGGTGGTGCAAGTATAATAAGAAAAGTTTTCACTTAATTTAACTTTTAATTGCAAGCGAGAAGGACGATGTACAGTTGGTTGCTTAATGTTAATAAATGTCTGCCAAGGCAAATAATGACGCTGTTATTCGTGTGTAATTTTAACAAGAAGACTTTCACTCGTGTATTCTGGTAGATTCTCATACATTTTCCACTCACTCGATGGGCAATTGTATCCATTAGTCACGCTCTTTGGGGCCATTGCTTTTGGAATAAAGGGATTATAATCTCCTCCTCACTACTCTAATTATGTGTTTCTCTTACAGACTCTTAATGCGAATTCCTCTGGCTACGCTGGAAGTCACGGGGCCGCCCTAGAAGTGGCAGGACACCCCACCAGTCTGGATTCTGGTTGCTACGCCGCCTGTATGACGTTGGCGAACATTGTTGATTCTGCAGTGCACGATACCCCATTGAGCACGCGTTCGCTTACCTCGAAAGCACTTGTTACCACCTTCTTTGATCGCCTTGGTACTCTTGCCACTGCTGACTTGAAATCCACCAATTTGAAAGCCACGTTGTTGAAGATTTTTGAAGAACTGCTGCAGCTCGTGCCCCGGGGAGCCTCCTTGAAATCACCGGCACACCTCGGCCTTGGTGTCCTCAGTGACGAGTACTACGCCTCTAATAGCGTAGTGAGGATGTGGGCTTTTCGCCGGATGGCAGACGCAGAGAGCTACTGGCTCTTTAGGCACGGAGTAGCCATGTCCTCCGGTGCCATGGCTCTCATGGAAACCCTCTTCCCCATGACTCCGCTGAGTGCGACTGGGCTGGTTCTAGATCCTCGTGTGGGACGCACAGAGACCCGGGGTCTTCGGTTTGATCTTCCTCCCACGCCCAACGCTATAAACATTCCTTTGCAGCAGCAGAAGGAGCTCCGTCCAGTGGATCTGGTGGCGAAATCGTCTACCGCTCTGGCAAACATTTTCAGCTCGAATTTCGCTCCCCTCAGGCCGCATGTGCCTCTATCATCTGGGCGGGCGGCAGTTGTTCAACCGATTTCTTTTCCACTTCGTCCAGCAACCCTGCGTCTAACACCCCAGCTGGCCGGTCTGATCTGCCTGCCAGGTGTTCCGGCTGCTATTGGTCCATTTGCCGCGGCCATGGCGACGTTGAACCAGGCCGTGAGTCAGAAACGCGCAGTTGTGGTGGCGTGTCTGAGAGCCCTCCTGCGAGATGATTTTATCCTCTGGCACCGGGGTAGGCAGGCAGCGGTGCATGCAAGCCTTCTGGCCGATCTGATGGCCATTGAAAATGATGAAACCCTGATGGCTACTGCAGGGTCACCGATCAATGTGCCTGATCTGTCAAACGATGCACTCATACATATGATAACCCTGTCGGTGGACGGATTCAATCATCGGAATAGAGGTGAGGGTAAAGGGGATAATGTTTGAATGCGAAGAATATCCAACTTGCCAGTGATGTCAACGTGGTTATTTTTACTTGTAGTTCTTTCTTCAAGCGACATGGCGTTGGGTGATGTTATAAATGGTTCGTGTTCTCCCGAAAATCTGGCTTGTATGGACCCTTCATGGCTTCCGTGGTATTAAAATTTCCTGGGCCTTTTGTAAAGCACTTCGTTATGTAGAATAAACGTATTTACCAATTTTCATCTATTTACCAGCGTTTGTTGCGTCATACGAGATCGGGTGAGTTGGTGGGTCTTCTCGTGACCTGGCTGTACTTTGATTCGCGGCGTGAGTGATTACCCAGTCTGTAAAGTGACATGCCGTACTCCCATCCCGTCACACTTGGGAAAACTATTGTACACTCGGATGTGTCGTAGAGTGTTAGGCCGTCAGTTCTGTGTGCGGGATATCCTTGACGAGCCGGAGGTAGTTCTTATGATTCTCCTGGAGAGGACTGCGACGCGATTTTAATAAGTAGTCTGAATAGTTCGAGGAAAATTAGGGCGAACATAAAGTGAGGTGTATATGAATGGGCCATTACTACCTAGAAAAGGATAGCGAACATTGGGGTGATCTGATACAGATTGTCTTTAAAATGATAATAGGGACTTCACAACGAAATTGGTATGCGGAGGTATGCATGAGGAATTTTAGTTGGGCAATTGGGATGCACCACTTGTTTGTTGAACTTGTGATTTTGGTAACAGGGCACTTAGAAGGCCCCGCCATGTCAGTGGTCCCAACTCCTGTATGTTGGCTGAAGATATTCTGATCGAGTATTAGGCTTTCTTTCGTCCTCTAGAAAGGAGCAGGAGGCAGCATAGGAAATAAATCCCCATAAAGCCCAAAATTAAACGTAAATTAACACAACTTATTCATAAAATCCAGATCTTTACATTGGCTTTTACATTTGCTTTCAGGACAATTGTTGTAAGCCTGCTTGAATTTAAGGGCATGAACTACCATGCTCTATCGTTTATAGTTAGCGCATTTTGATCAAAATTAAATTTTTATTTCAAATAAATGCTACGACGAGGCTGTTTAAGCTTTTTTATTTGTACACTTCAACTATCATTAAATAATCTTCTCGACACTTGTTTTAATACGCCCTACATGGGCGTCAGCCGCATTTGAACATTCGCCGATGAATCCGTACGGTCAGTTTTTTGGTGTTTCCCAGCAGTATTATGGAGCTCTCCCACCTAATTATCAGACTTTTTTGTCAACTGGTTTGGTGGGATATGCGCCCGTTGCAGCACCGCCTCCATCTGCGCCAGTGTCACAGCCACCTACCACACAGCCGTCTACAACCGAGACTTCTGTGACTCAAGTTGTCGTTGCTCATGAAAAAACTCCGGTTACCACTGTATTCGTGGGGAATATACCGGAGCGAGCACCGGACTCCCTTATAAAGTCGCTTTTAATGGTAAAGTTCCTCCGTACTTTCACTCCATAGCGCTGCGGTAATATCCTTAGTTGGAAGCGAGTTCAAGGTGCCTCAGGGAAGTTGCAAGCCTTCGGTTTTTGTGAGTATCAGGACCCTGAATCCACGATGAGATGTGTGAGACTTCTAAATGGTTTTGAGGTATTAGAAAAGAAGTTGATGGTATGTTTTTTTTATCTTTGTCGTTACTAGTTTTAAGGTGAAAGTTGATCCCAAAACTGAAGACCTCCTGAATGAATATCGGAAGAAGAAATGGAAAGACAGCGAAGATGGCAATTTAGGCAGCACTGAAGCTGAAGTTGATGATGAAACTAAGAAGGACGACGATGTTGTGAAAACCGCCTTGCAAAATATTTTACAAGAAGCCGTTGATGCATATCAGCTCGGTCATGGTAAAACATTATCTTGTCATGGTAATGTTTTTAGAATCTCCAAATAGAAACGAGTACTCGGAAGGCCCTAGACATCTGGTAAGTAAGTGTTCCTCATATTCTGTTTTTTTTTGCAAGTTTTGTGCTGGTACTCTTTTCTTTTCAGACTTTGGATGATATGGATATAGACGGAGAGCGTAAGGATTTAATCAATAAGGAAATTGAGACGTTTCGGCGTCGCAATGAGGTAAGACCATAACACTGTACTAGCGTTTCAAGCTCATGTATTTGTTTGTTAACGTTCCTGGTATCACCGAACAAAATATGTTAAAGTGGTCAATCGGCTTTTACCGGTGAGACGAGATTCATGTAAGCTCTCATTTTGACGCTGTTACAAAAAAAACAGACATCCATTGGATTTAATGCTAGGCCAGCACAGGACGACTAGCGCAAAGTTGGTGAGTGTATTTTGTACTCTTTAAGGGTCTAAGTAGTTTAAAATCGATAAAACTCGTCACGTGAGCAAATTCAAACCTTCTTTCAGACCGTCATGATTGCAGTCGAAATCAACCGTTTGTGCTTATAACACGGCTCGGTGAGTTCATAAATGAAGCCTTATTATTATTGGAGCACCTTATCGGACGATTGCTGTCGGGGGTTTATTTTAGGATGTCATCGTTCAACTCGTTTGTCGGGCTGATGTCCCCACATTTTCAGATAGCCCTTTCTTACCTGCATAAATTCCATTGATCATTTACTTCTTGATGGAGTAGAAGGAGACACCTTCTGAAGAACGGGGCAAGCACTCGAGAGAGCTCGACTACTACACTTCTCGTTACTCCTCGCGTAATCTATCGCGGTCCGATCGAGACTCGGAACGAGGCAGTCGCTACTCGCGCTCCCGATCACCATCCAGAGAACCGCCGAAAAAGCGTCCACGTGGGGGTATCACCAGTTCCACACTAATACCTGAAAAACACTATCGCCCGAGTCAGGTCGATGAAGAGGAGGAGACGATTAAGAAACGGCTTGAAAGGAAACTTAAGGAGAAGGAGGAGTCCTATCAGAATGTAAGATTTAAGTTTGTTTATTTCCTGGAAGGTTTTAATTTACATAGATTGTATTGCTAATCTCCTTTTGTTTTGTAGCGACTTCGTCAATGGGAGAGTCGTGAACGTAAAAAGCATGCTGAGTATGAACGCGAGAAAGAGCGCGAAAAAAAGAAGCAGGAAGAAATTCGAGCGGAGGCGAAAAATTTGTTAGATTTCTTTATTACATACGATGATGACACCGAAGATTCCAAGTTCTACAAGTATGTACCTCTATTTTAGCTGATTGTTAGCATACTTCAGTTTTACTTGTTCTTATTCTTTTTGGTATCATGATTGCAGGGGCAGTGCTTTTCAACGTCGGCTCACTGATCGCGAGGTTGAAGAGACGGCAGATGAAAGGGATCGCCAAAAGGAGTTGGAGGTTTTCGAATCATCTAGTCGTAAGCTGATCGAGGAGGAAGATCCAAATGCGGAGTCTATTATTTTGCAAATGGAGCAAGCAATGCAAGAACATTTACGGAAACGTCTCAATCTCAATGCGCGAACTCCTATTGATCAACCAAGATCTAGGTCTAGTTCGAAGTCAAGAGGCACCACTCCCGAGCCACAGTCGGTCTCGGGTTTCGTTGAGGCGCCCATGGTAGGTCGTATTCATTGTTCTCAGAAATTAATGTACTCCCTTGTTAAATAATGATATACTCGTAGGTTATTTCTGCTGGCTTTAAACCAGTTTCCCCTGACGATGTTTTGAGAACTAGTGATAATGCAACGCCTAAGGAGGTTTCCGGCTCAGAACCATCTCGAAAGGATTCAAGCACTTTCCTATTCTCCATGTCCTCAAGTAAATTTCTATTTACTCGTATTCCTTAATTCTTTTCAACATCAGTCATGGCAGCTTGGTAATTTCATGTTGATTTCTACTTCCGTTCATGCAGAGCCTACCGAAAATGTATTGAAGCCGGCCGCAGCGTTTACTGACGAAGAAGTCGAGACAAAGCTTAAACGTCCTGCCTTGAGTTGGTTACCACCTTCTTCAGATAAGGCTACTACCTCCATCAGTGGTTTTGTCTTCCCTGACCTAAAAGCAGTGGCAAATCTCCCAATTTCTGAGAAAAGAGCAATTATTAAGCAAATTATTGAAAGGATTCCAACTTCTAGGGAGGAGTTGTTCGCCTATCCGATTGATTGGAAGGCAGTTGACCCGGTAATACGTCTTGATTGCCTACTATTTAAAGATGCAAAACCTGTTGCTGTTTGGCATCCGATGTCAGCGATATTTTGTGGATTTGCAGGAATTCGTGAAGGAACGAATTAAGCCGTGGGTGGATAAGAAGATAATAACTTATCTTGGCGAAGCCGAAGCCACTTTGTCCAATTTTATCTGCGAGCAGGTGCTTGAACATAAACCACCTGGGAAAATCCTGGCTGATGTTGCGCTGGTATGAACCCTTTTTCTCTCTGGCCCAGTGATTTCATTAAAATGCTTGTGCCTTGTTTTGGTAGCTATCACGTAGTGTTCTGCTATCCACCATATTTGGTTTTTATCGTTTTTACAGGTTCTTGAAGAGGAAGCAGAAGTTTTTGTCGTCAAGATGTGGCGGCTTCTCATTTATGTAATCGCTGAAAAAAATCTTGGTCTAACTGTATGATTTTTACGGTACCATCGATCTGGTGTTTTGTACAAATAAAAGCTCCTACCACTGCCTTGCTGTATGCCCCCGTTCACACTTAACGCATTCGGCTTTTGCTTGGTGTTACTCTTCCGTTGCGCCCCCTTCTGTTGTGCTTAAGCAACATGATATTAACTGGTTTGATGTGTCTACAGGGTTTAAGATTAAGTAGAATGCGAGGTGCCGTAGCAAATCTGCTTGAAATGGGCTGTTTCCGTTTTAGCATTGAGGTCTGGGCGTATGCGAGTTCGTCGATTCGCACGGACAATGGGTTCGGTCTTTCGTTACGTGATGGAGCGTTTTAGTCGCTCGAATTCTCCCAAGTACAGTTTCCTCTCGGGGGATACCAACAGCGCCAACCGATGCTCCAACTTTAACAATTCTTTTAACCGATTATCGCTGTACCGTGGTCTGCTCGCTCAGCATGTCCCGCCGCTCCTTTGCCTATTTCTAACCTGTCTAATCGCTACCCAGCCCCCCAGTGCTTGGATAGGAACCTGCGTGTTGACCACCATCCTAATAACTCTTCTACTTTTCGCTCTGGTATACTTTATTGAGTCTTTTTTCACCTTCGCTCCTAACATCCCCGATCGCAGTCGCTTCTTCACGGAGCTGCCCCAGTTTCCAACATGGCGAGTTGTTAGACTCATTGCGCCTCCAATGGGAAGCGGCTGCAACGTTACGCTGAAGTGTTTTCTTATCTTGCAAGAGGACCCATCGAAACGAGCGGCAGCGCCGACCATACTCTTCCTTCATGGAAACGCAGGCAATATTGGTCACCGTTTGCCAATTGCAAAGCTACTCTACGACGTGTGCGGTGCTAATATCCTCCTATTGGAGTATCGCGGTTTTGGCTATTCAAATGGGCAGCCAAATGAATATGGTATTTACAGTGATGCGAAGGTAGCGTTTGACTATTTAGCATCGGGAGCGGACGGTGATGTGGACGGACGGAACATCTTCATTTTTGGACGCTCGCTTGGTGGTGCTGTTGCCATAGATCTAAGCACCCGGCCAGGAGTAGTAACACATGCCCGGGGCACAATCCTTGAAAATACTTTCAGCTCCATCGGAGGCATGAGCCAAGCATTAAGCCGCAATGTGATTGGCCCGCTAGGGAAGTACTGTATACCCACAGCTCTAATTCACAATCGTTTTGAATCATTGAAAAAGCTCAAGACGCGCAATTTGGACGAGGGTACAAAGTTTCTCTTCATCTCCGGTGCGAAAGACGATCTCGTACCACCTGTCATGATGATGCAGTTGGCCAGTGCGTGGGCAGCAAATACAGGGAGAAGTCAGGACCCGGAAACACCGTGGATCTTTGAGGACGCTCAAGACTTTTTGCACCGTGGAAGAGAGGGAATCGTCCGCATTGCCGAAGGCAACCACGGAACTACGTGGATGTGCGACGGCTTCGGCGATGTCGTCAAGCGTTTCGTCCTCCTGCACGGACTCTCAGGTAGCACACCTACCTGACAGCCTTCGGCACTGGTTCCTCCAATATATGGCTTGCGGCATTTTTGCGTTTTCACCATTTAATATCGATACGGTTAAAGTGTCGTAGAGACTGCCAACTGCTCATATCTACTATGCTCGACCCGTTCGAGGTGGCGGGCCCCCTAAAACTAGCACAATCGATCAGCACAGATAGCACCACAAATGGTTGGTCGCCTAGCCAGGAAAACCGGATTCGGAGTCCGCCTGAACCCAGGTTTCCCCATTACGTTAAAACGATAAATGCCACCTGAAATGTGCACAAACCAACCTTAAAAATAGAAGCGGTGTGGCACTTAATGCAAAAAGACGGTAGTTCCCATGTAATTGAATGAGTTTATTTAGTTCAATGCTAGACAGGTGGACAAATGGCACTGCTGGACGGCGCAGCGACCTAAAATGTAGGAAGTATTATAAGTGCGTTAATCAGTTTAATAGTACTCATCAAGCCGTAGACGGCACAGACGGTAACTCCAATGTCATCACTTGTGCAGAAATAAGGCAATCCTACCTTTAGGGATGGTGAAAAAGGCGGCGCACGGCAGCGGCTGAAGCGGTGGTGACGTGCTGCACGTGCATTATTCGGAACCAAGCATACAAACAAAGTAGTCCTTAAAAAGTTTGCATAAACAAAGCTGTTAAAAGGCGTTTCTTTCTTTGTTTTTGCCTAAATTTCGCATGCCTAAAATTAGTTGCAAATGTGTTTAAAAATGATGGGTTTAAAAGGATTTTTAAGTTTAATATGTGACAAGCTGAAATGGGTATTACTAAGGCGTTCTGCGATTTTTGCAGCTAAATTGCTCTCAAAGATCTAACAGAAGTAAACTTTTGATACTATTAGGATTTTGACAGTTTTACTGCAAAGTTCTTAGAAATTCAGCGCAAACAAAGAATCAGATCGAGGACAAATTCAATAATTTGTAGCTATAATCAAAACTAATACTGGTAAAACTCTTGGTGTCACTCTTCTTGCTAATTAGGCGGTTGGGTAGGTCATTGACTTCCATGGATTTGTTATTGCTATCCCGTAGTAATGTTCTTGCGCCTGAAAATTCAGTTTTAGGCAATATTCTAACTTATACTCTTACTTTTTAAGAACCACAAACCATGTCAGCGTGGAGGCATATTTATTATGTACGGAGGAGCGAGGCGGCTGCTGTCCTGGACCAGGAACCCTGTCATCAAGCGGGTGTGCAACTAAAGATGTTGAACAACCCAAGCAGCCGAAAGTAACAGGTAATTGAACCGCAGCTCACTATAATTTGGTCAGCATATGCGGTCTGAATGCGATTTTCATCCTTCCCAAAGCGCCTAGGAATCTCTTAGGTAGAAAAAATTAAGAGCCTGTTTCAATCCAACCTATCTCCAGCGTGAGGATCCCGAATTGCACTCCTTTTTGCATTCAGAGTCCCTTAGGCACCTCGAGATGAATCTTCATAAATGCTATTATTTAAGCTATGATTGATACCTGATGTTCTTTTCGAAATCCTTTGTTGGCGTGAAGTAACTTTTAAATTTCATTTTTATAATTTCCGGTTCTTAAAAATATCAACTTACAATGATGAGCTGGAATAATCCACATCACGTTAATGACCGTATTTTTGCTAATTTTCTTTTAGATTGTGATTTCTTAGCAAGTCGTTTTTTATAACTGTTGTTTACATTCACAAGATAGATTAATAGAGTCATTGTGGACTAAATAGCATATGCTCTCTAAGCTAGAGCCTCTTTTTTGCTGTATATCTTGTATTATTTAGCAACAAATCCCTAGAAGGTAGTGCTTTTTAATGGTTTGATTTGTGTTTACATCTGCGACATGGTGCTGACCTTGCGGTTGTGAAGCCTCGAGCTTGCGCAGTGTTCGAGCATCAAAATGGGCGATGATAGTGGGGACGAGGTCTTGCAAAAAGTTATGGGTAAAGATGGTCTTATGTGACTGAGAATGTTCAGAGGTTTTTGCATTAAAACATCCTAAACAGTTAAGAAATATTCAACTTACTTTAACCTCCCGAATGTCTATCAGAATTACGCCGTGTTCATAATTTGAGCTGCTTACCTTGTGTCTATTTCTGTCTGGGTTTCCAGAGATGGGTTTCCCAAAGTGGTCTTACGTATTTTGGCCTCGGATAATAGCAAAGTTAAGGACCTTAATTATAGTGGGGAATCCTAGATCGAGAAGGATCTTCGAGGCACGATCAGGTCGTTGCGCGATTTTCTCGGGATTTGCGTGTGTCCATAGTTCCGTTAGTGTACTTGCTTCCGTAAACAAACAGACCAATAATCGGCCATTAGTATGGAACCAAGGATCGGTTTTTAATACCATTTAGTATTTGAGCCTATTTTTCTTTGATTGCCTGCACAGATATTCATATCAAGTGAATTTTTTTAGTTTTGATTTAAGTAAGGTTTAAGTACTGTGGATGAAAACCTTCCTGGCGATATGGCATTCTGACTAGTGTATTTTTACAAGTTAATTTTAATAGTGAAGAAGATGTGGAGCATGATAACCATTTCGTATACCTGCGCACTAATAGTAGACCATCTTACAAATCACATCTCACTTTGTATTTTGAACCATCTCCAAACCTAAAATTGGCGTAATTTCGCACACTACACGTAACAAGAGATTTCAGGCCTTATATACCTTGTCAACATAGTTGAGTGCATTAAATTGGGGAAAACATTTGGCAAACTATTAGATAGAATCGTGTCCCAAAAGCTAGGGGAGAAATCGTGAAGTTCCCAAAAAGTAGTAATTTGTGTTTTGACATCTGACTTTTATCTTTTGAAATGAGAGGGGGGTTACCATCGGAAATAAAATGCGAAAATTGCATTTTAGCCATATTTAGTAAAAGAAAAAGTATATTTAACTTCGGGACCTGCAGCGAGCGCAAAACTTTCGCTAACAAAACGGTACCAAGCAGGCTCGGAATTTTATATCCAATCAGAAATGAGTACCCAAACTTGGGTCCTGGTACCTACAACATGGAGGTATTTGCTTCGGTAACGCAGACACACCCTGTAGTACAACACAATAGCCTACAATCTGTATAACAGATGTTGTAATACGAAGCGCTGGTCTACGTCGCAACGTGAAAGCCGAGGAACGGTGAGTTTTCAGATTATAGAAATGTTCAAACTTAAATAGAATAAAAGTCTTTATAGTATAACGATAAATCAGATCATTTAAGTGTTGTTGTGGGGACTCGTATTGTTTACTTTAGCTGCACTTGTGATTACTAAGGTAAAATGTTGTGGTATCTGCAAAAATACTTGCATGAGTTTGGAAGACTCAAGGTGAATATTTTTTTAAGACTAATAACCTCCGTACATCTTTTATCAAAGAAAGATATTCCTGGTCCAGCTGAATACCAAAGAGACATCAGCGCGCTAAAATCATTCAAGCAAAACCGATATCCATTCAATCAAAAATGCCCCCGAAATTTACCAGAAGATCCCAGAGGCAAAGATTCCCCGAGGTATAAGGGTAATTTTTAGTCTAAATTTTAAGAAACTCGTGTTCTCATATCTCTTGATCATACTGTACTATGATAAGTAATGAAAGTCGGAGCAAACTCCGGATAATGTTTGCTTTCATGGCTAAAATAGTGATCCACGTGGTCTTTATGGGTTACATAATTTAATAAATCCCATTTTGAAGGTTCCGAATTTATTTCAGCGTTGGAACCTACAACTGGTTTATGAAACCCAGACAGTTTGAATGGCAACGAGATACAAACCTGAAGCCGATTAACCTTCCTCAAATCACTTTTAAAAGTACAGTTTGTGCAAACACGGATAAGGTAATCAATGGTTTCTAAGGGAAAAAATGGTCCAAATCCACCGTTCTAACCCGTCTACTCCCTTTTCAGTTACCGTATTCCCGTGAGGAAAGAAAATACCAGAGACGTCTTCGTTGTTTCGAAAACTATTTCAAGGAAGATATAACAAACAAGGATTCAATCTCTCTGAAGTGAAAAAGTTGTTACTTTGCTTGAGATTAAATTACCTATCGATTACACCATATTCATTAAAAGAAGGTTATATTGCGTCATTTATGGTTTGATAATTCACCTAAATAAAACAGTATGAAACCGGCAGACCCACCCACCTATCTACCTCTGCCTTGCCATCTACCCATCTATCTATCCACCACCACCCTGTCCCTGTCCGAGCATTAGGAGTTTGATTTAGCATCTATTACACGCATAATCAGATGTTACAAGGGGTACCGTTCATTAACAATGGTTAAATTGACAGAGGCTTGAAATTCGTTACTAACTAGTGTTATGGCAGTGAGCTTAGACCACGTCTACTTCCCAACCAGGTAATCTGGGAAAGAAAACTTTAATAGAAGCTTCTTTATTTGGCAATATGCATGAGTAAGGTGAGCTTAATCACTAAAGTAAACACTTATGGAGAGTGCAAAGGACCTATGGATAATGAGTTTTGATTTTAGTACTCGGAGTCTTCCTGAAATTCTAATAAGTCAAAGTATCATAAAAGAGCAAGACCTGAAGACCATTTCGCAGAGTAAAAGCAAAACTTGTAGACACTGAACTGCACGTTTAAATAAACAAAACATCAAATTACTGCATTAACTGCTTCTATTTTTCTAAAATATTCTATCATACATTTCGCAAATCTGATTAGCTCGATTTTATACATCAGTAAACTGCTGCAATGTTTTTGGCGCAAGATGGTGGTCCATACTGTCATTTATGCGAAAAAGTATCCAATTGTGAGATATGTAAATTAAGTAGTATTTCTCTCCCGTGAAAATCTGGCAGTCATCAGTGGTACGCGACATTTGAAGCAAGGTCGCAGGGTCACAGGGTGCAAAGTTAAAGTTGATTTTTAGTATGTACCTCATTTTGTTAAATATCATTTTGATCCTTTTTAAAGTAACAACAAACAAAAGCAAGTTATAAAGAGCCCAAAATTTTCCCTTTAATTACATGCCCAAAATCAAGGGGGTGGCATAAAATTTAATGTTCGTTTGAGAGCGGATGAAGTAATCCTCATGAGTGAATCAGTAGTCATTTGAAATAAATTTCTTTCAGCATTAATTTACGCGTCTTATCGACCGCGAAAATTTAAAATGGACGCTAGGTGCGTGATAATACGGTCCTTTAAGTGGGATGTAAATTAGTTAAGCTAATGCGATCGTAAGGCATTGTGTGGCCTAATTTGCGCCCTCTTTGGCCACAACACCAAAGTTTCTGCATATAACCATAGTTTTTGTAAAATAAGCTACTACTCTTTGCCTTCTATATGTTACAACGTTTATCTTAAGTGCCATATGGTTGACTAGATAGAAATAATTAGACGAGTTATGTGATATACAATGGCAATTAGCTATTAAAACCACACGGCATTTTTGAACGTATTGTAAGGTTGCCTTATCTTAATTGCTCAGGACTGATATACTTATATTTCTCAGTAATAATTTAAAAAAATAAGTACGTTCAAAAGCATTGCATCAAAAAGTGTAGTTTTTATCCTATATTGTGTAACTTTGATGCAGCTTTACTATCATCTTTATTCTTACAAACAAGTCCTTTTAAAGAATCCATATTATAGGATTTCAAATAATCTGCCATAAAGTGTTGGAATTTTACACGTAAATTTAAAGTAGTTGACCTAAGGTAAGTAATGATATGGATCACTTCACCAGCTTTATCAAATTTGACACATACTAATAACAATATTACTTGATGAATAAACTTGTGTATTTATAGATGGACCCAAAGTGTCTCAAACAACGCCGTCCACTTCATAAATAATCAAACTATCTGCCTTAAGTCAGGCAACTACCTGCGGTTTTCTTCCACAAATGGGGATTCTCTAGAATATCATTACAATGGTGCCAATGAGACTGTTTTAGCTACGCATCCTATTCATCCTGTGCTTGCTCTTGCTGAAACAAACATAAGCGCTGGAAAAGTAGTTCTAATCTACTTTCCAGACTTTCAGACAAAATTCATTGGCAGTAAGTTCTGGCTAATATAAGATGAAAAATAATCAAATAGGAGCAAGAAACACTCAAGTCCTCCACCTGACCTTTTCGCATCAAAATCTTCTAGCGTGTATCACTTCAATAAGGGAAAACACCCTTGCTATATGGAACTACGTGAAGGCTGAGCTACTTATAGAAGCACAGTTAAACTTTGTTTGCCCGGATATTTTTGGATTTTGTCCCATAAATGAAAACAAAATCGTTGGTGCTACTGAGAGGCATATTTACGCTTGGACGCTGGAATCATATGGAGAAAATCACCACCTATCTTGCAGGTACGTAACTCCAAATATCAAGTGGTTCCCAGTGAAACTGCTGTTCCCCGTACTGATGCACGCATCGGATTTTACGAAGACCCGCAAGATAACTTACCCCTTGAGCTGATTGAACAGGAGGAAAATCCCACCATCTACCAACCTATGAGAGAGGTTGTTTCGGGTAGTCCACTTCACTTTACTCCATTATCGTCCTAAATTAGGTGTACTAAGGGAGGCCCACGATGAACTACAAAATTATAAGGACAATGCAAAACGCATGAAGTCCATAAGCCTTACATGGACCAAAGAAGGCTTTGCCGTGTTTGGATGTAGAGATGGAAATCTATTCATGGTATGTGGTCCATATTGATGGAATTATTGTCGTTTCTTGCAGGTTGATCTTGATTCCATGGCAACTGGGGTTATTTTCAGCCCAAATTCACTAAGTGCTGATGTTGCGAATAAGGAACAAGAAGCAAAGGAAGCAAGCATGGTGCTAAAGGCAGGTGATGTGGACAACTTAATATATACAATGGATGGAATCTTGTGTGGCGGTGCGGATGGTCGACTGAGGTATCTGGACTGGTCAAAAACTAGGAATGCTGACCTTCCACCAGTTGGTCTAGTGGCACCAACCTCTCTGGCTAATCAAAATCTCTCTTCAAGTTTTCTTAGCACTATTCAGCAAATCGCTTTGTCAAAAATGAATTTTTTGGATGAAGAAGTATTTGCAACTCTTAAAAGTGACCACAATAGTATCGTCCACATATCCGCATGTCCAAACTACCAGAACTTTGCAATTCTTCGCAAATCAGGTCTGGTTCAAGTTTTTCAGCAGAACTTTAACACTGAACCTATTCCCAATTTCTCATTTAAATCGGTAAAGGAGATGAGAACAAACGTTTCGTCTTTTACCGGAATATGTGGGATAAATATTGAAGATGATCCCTACTTCGTGGTGAGTAAATTGCGCTGCACCTGACAAAATTAAGTCCCAAGAAGGCTTTTTTTATAGCTAGAAAAAATAAAACTACTGTGCCACTCTTGATAGATTAAATATGTTTTCACATTTTTATTTCATTAGTTCAAATAAACCAATGAAAAATAATGAGTCAGAAATATAATTCGACTATTGATAGAATTGGTTCTCCTGAGTTGCCCATGAAGATGCTATTGGACATGCAAATCTAAAAGCAGATTTATTATAATTATACAGAGGGATTGGACCACCTGAGACAGGTGCATAGGAGGATCTGCATGCAGCTAGTGTCGAATTGGAGTCATGTTTGACCTGAAAGGTCTCCTACTACGGAGAGCCTATTTTTTGTAAACGTAATCATTGACACCCTCAATTATGGCTTGTCTGCATAGAATACATATGTGTCCAAGTGAAATGGAATTAATTGCCTGACAGAAAAAAGTCGTTTTGCACTTGCTTGAATTATTACCAAATTCACTTATCAGTTACATGTTCACAAATTTTATAATGCCTCACTCACTTAGCCTATTTGCCAAAGTATATGCCATCTTAAATACAGACTTGTAACGCAAACGGACAAGTTGTTCTTTGGCGTGCTGAGACAGGAGAACAAACCTGTTGCTTAGAATTCGCCAGCGCCGTAAGTGGATCAAAGCCTTCATATTCACTTAAAGCTATGTCGAATTCACCATTCCTCAACTTTGATTTGCTTTCCTTTACACTAGGAATAATTCCTCCAGAAATGGCCCACTAAACCAGTATTTTATATCATCTAGTTATTATCGATGTTGCATAGGCCACTTGTATGAAGGCTATTCCTGGGCTGCCGCTGACTGCAATCGGACTCCAAAGTGGTGTGCTCTATGTTGTCTACTGGGTGGATCGCTGTACGCCTCGAATCATGCCAGCACACCAGATCTTCCAATCAGCCATTGAGGACATCTAGTAAGGTCTCCTTTCAAGTGTTATCCGAAAAGAATTGGGAATGGTCAAGTTATCACAAAATTTGACCACAACTTCTTCAACCCCTTCCATTAACTTGATTATTATCTCTGAAGAATTTTATTGAATCATTTTGAAAGTCAGGCTTACTAGTCTTATAAGATCTGTAGTATTCAGTAAAACCGAAAATGAGGTGAAAACGAAGAAGGTATAGATCATCTTTAAAGCTATCAATTTCACTTACAGTGCTTGTCTCATTACTCTTGTAAAGTCAGTCACTCAGCTTTAGCTGTCAAAGATGTAAACTGGTAAGTAAACTAATGCTAAGCTTCGGAAAGTAATAGATTTCCAATGCCCATTTGCATCTTCCTTCAACTTATTTGAAAAACCCAAAGTTATTTCTTTTAACCATTACTGGACCAGGTAAAGCAATTGTGTTGGGTCGATGGTCCCAAAATGGATGTGGATAATATGGCATCAATAATTCCAGAAATTCAATTATAAAAATATTAAATTACGAATTTATTCATATTTGCAAACTGCTGGGGAGAAATGCTGTGATATGCATATGAACCATATTTTGGGTAAAATAATAGCATCATCTTGGTCGTACATGCTTGGAATGATATATGCGCAATAATTTACTTACGTAGCAGTGTGATAATTTTTTCTGGGAATTCCTCAAGGGTGGGAATTTCTTGCTCCCACAGTTATGTTGCTTGATGTTTAATTATCTCTGGACATTCCATAGCGCAAGATTTTGGTCTACACATGCAAGGGATAAAACGTTGTGATGGCTGGCATCCAATGACAACTATAATTAAAAGTGGCGAGTAATTTCACATTCCACTTCTTTGAACAGTTTCCAATACTTTTCAATCAAAACGGTTCACATACTTGATTCAAGTCTATTATATTACTTGTGACTTTTAAGCGTGGATGAAAAAGGAGACGTGTTGCTTGTCACGGGATCAGAACCAAATATCTACGTTATCTCCTGTGAACCACGGAAGGAATTTCAACCCATCGGTTATATAAGTACGTAAAAGACACTTCTAAAACCGAAATTTCAAGTAAGGATTATAACAAATAGGACTTTTTTGCAGCCCATGAGAATAAGATTGATTCAATCGCTTTTGCAAGAGTACACGGTGACAAGATTTATTGCATCATACTGGATAAGAGGAAGAAGTCGGACAGATACACGACTGCGACGTTCTTTACGCTTACAGATGAAATATTAGACGGTAGGCCTTATTTATCTAAAGTAATTGTTTAAAGTCAGCCATATGTCAGCTGGTGTGTGATTTTTAAGGTTTTTCATTTAAAATGATTTTGTATTTACCATTTTTCCTTGACGATACCAAAAATTTATCATACATAGACAGGAGGGATGGTAGACCGTTAATAGAAATGCCATGAAGGAAGAGTCATACCAACGATCCGGTAACCGTTACATCAAATCATTACAATTCAGGAGTTTTAATGGATAAATAATTTGCAGATTTACTCGAATACACACAGAATTCGGTTATGATTCGAACTTCTGCTTATGTTTCAACACGTAAGTAGTAGAATGTAGTTGGTTAAACACTGCACAGCATAGGGCATTCCGGTTAAGCAAAATTTACGATGACTTGTTGAAGGTAGCACTTAAACTTAATTCTGCTCAGCACTATGCTTTGAACGTTTTACAGAAAAACCATTTCAGGGCTGAATAGGGAGCCATAAATGAAGGTTTTTTTTTTGGTTGAAAAGGGACTAAGTGGCAATAACAAATTCCTATCATGAAATAGCTCCCAGCCATGAATAGTTGTTTTAATGTCTTGGATTCATTTAGATCCTACAGGTCACATTTATCAGAACTCCTACCAACTTCGTGATGAGTCGCTCTCCATGATGTCCTTCAAGATACTCCTCAACATCTCGAGTGCCTATTTGACTGTAACAGATCCCAATAAGAAAAAGAACCTATCGGCAGATGAGTCGGCCTCGATGAACTCATACAAGACACCCAAAGAAGAAGCGGAGAATCCTGAGAATGAGGAACTTAAAGAGGAGGCAAAGACAACACCTAAGATCATTCTTTACTCTCTCACCAAGGGCACGAATAACAGTTGTGTTTTGGTGATGATAGATTTGAGCAAAGAGATTGCCGATCAGGTTAGCTTTCTACTCTGATGCTTCACCCCCAAATCGCCAAATCCGTGTTTGATCGTAAAATTTAATATTTTGTCTGTATTTAAGCTTAGTAACACGAAAATTTGGAAGGGAGATTTTGGGCATTTAAACTGCTTCAACCAAAAAACGCAATGTATGGTGTATGAATATGTTAAACTGCAAACCTCCCCTTGCACAAAACGAAGCAATGTAAAGCTACTACTAATTATTATTTAGTACTTCTTTGAGGGAATAGCAGTAATATCGGTTCTGAATGGATTTTGAATCCATGATTTGAATTGTTTCGAGGTATCAAGTATGCCTTTACGCATACACTTGGAGTAAAAGTGAGCAGGGATGGCTTGAAATCTAACTGAGAGCATGAGTTGTTGCAGAATATGTTGCCTCTTAAAGTGGATACAGTACTAAAAAAGTCGTTAAAAATAAATTTATATTGAGTTCTTCCTAAATTACATTAGAACTGAAATTGCTATTCAAAGCTGTTATTAAAATTCAACTGTTACTAATGCAGATTAGTGCCTATATAGGAGTGAAATATTGGACAAAATTACTTACCAAAGGCTGCTGGATTTCTAAATATTAATTTTTTCGATTGCGTCTACATGTGACTTGTAAAAGCCAACAAAGTTGCAATTTTTACGCACATATCATAAAAATGATAAAAACTTTTTAATGGGTAAGGCGCAATGGACTGAGATTATTTAGTACTGCTTAAATTCCGTGGCTTACTTGTACGACAAAACAAGAACGAAATGCTAAATACAACCGAATTCGTTGCTATTGAAAACCTAAAGCAGAAATAAGCTGATGGAAAAAAGGCGGAGAATGAGTTTTATGATCTCTTACCATTTGAAAGACCTCAGCCTACCGTCAGTTCACAAGATCAGCCCAGCATCAGAGACGGACCTACTCAATCACGCGTGATTTCTCCAGCAGACTGCAACCTTTCCTACAAGCACGCTCAAATGATCGTCGTTCCATTCTTGGCTCGGCCTCCTTCGAAGCACTCAGTTATCGTGTACCCCGTCCAAGCATCAACTTTCAACTCAGTCGTTTACGTAGAGAGGATAAGAGAGACAAAAAGCCCAAGAAAGAGGTCTATTGTGTTCCTGTTGATAGCGTTCTTGTTCCTTGAGTTTCGATACACGGTTGTTCTATCGGCTACTCCGTCGGCTAGAAATTTTACTACTGTGCCCAATAATGTGTGTTTTGTGCTTGACAGACAAAACCAACTGTCACTGGTGTGGATACATTTTTGCTGACAAACATCACTTTCTTCTACTCCTCTGTGAGCTTATGTACTACTCACGTGCCTGGAATCATTATCGCCACAACACAAGGAGGCGTGTTCTACGTTTTGAAAGTGGATGACTTGGTGAGTTTGTGAATGAACGTCATGAAACAAAGATCCCACTGTCTTTGAAATTAAAGCATTTTAAACCGTAGCTTAAATACTTTCGTTAACTACCCCCAACTTACAAGGAGTGACGCCACACACTTTAAACACTATTATATATGCTTGGTTAACTAATTTGAGCATACTTTTTGCTACCAAATAGTTAAACTATCATATTTTTCAACAAAAATTAAGTGAATTATTTAAAATTGTAGTCGGCGTCTGTGATAGGATATTTTCCACTTGTCGAGAGTACCAGCGATCCAATTGAAGTTGCAGTAACAAGAGATTTTGGCATTCTCGCAGCCGTTAAACGAGACGGTGGATACTGCGCGATGAATTTGAGGTCAATTATTTGTTTTCTTTTATTTTAACCATTACAGCTCTATAATAAGTCCCTTGACTGTATGTAACAGTGAATGCCTAAGCAGCGGATGAATTTGGGTAGATAAACAAACTGACCGACTAGGTAGACTATAATAAATGGTGCCAGTGAACGTAAATTCACTTAATAGAGGGATCCGATTCATTCCTTTCAAGCACCAAAATCAAATTCGATGAGTTAGTAAATCGTCCAGTTTTTTCGTAAAGAATGTGACTAATTGAGTGAATCAAGTAGGCAGCTGGCCAAATTGAAAAATTTTTCCTCTTACAGTGACAAGATTCCTCCAATTGATGAAGCAGACCTCCTAGCGCTCGAAAGAGACGCGGAAACAAAGCGCACTGCACTGATGATACACGAATCTTGGGAAGTAAACAGCAGCAATGACAGGTCACCTAACGATTCCTTAGTGAAAAACAACTTGGCAATTGGCACTGATGAGGAGTTTAAAGTCTACAAAATTGATCAGAAGGTTTCTCCCGTGACATGGATAGAGAAGCAATACCAAAAACAACATGCCAAAGACGTGGAGGCTATGAAAGGCACCAAAACTAGAATAATTGAGGAGTTTAGTCAAATCAAGAAAGAGGTAAAGAGCATCGATTTGAGAAAGCAAAGAGAGCCAGGACATTTTGTGATATTTGGGATAAGCTAAATATTAAAACATCCATCCTTCTTTTCTTATTTAGCTTGAAAAAATGGCAGAAATGAATGATGGGCTAACGGATTTGGAAAAAGTGGCAATTACCGAGTTTGAATTGGATTCAGAGGAAAGGAACGCAATACTTGAGGAGACAAACAACATGCTGCAGAAGGTGGGCTATAAATCAACTAAAGAAAAGTTATTTGGAGTTAGAAACGTGCTGAAATAGAACATGAGGACCTTATCAAGGACTTTACTCACAGTGTCATAAAATCGCGGTGTTGGGAGATGCAAGAAGTTAAGGGCCGAAGCCTTCTAGCCTACGATCTTCCCATAGAAGTGTCAAACTATCCACTTTGCCCGAGAACACAGGAAGAAAATCGGCTTATAGATCAAGCTAAAAGTCGCAGGCGCGTCGAAATTGCCGTTGGTGAATTTTACAGAAAGGAGAATGAAAAAATTTACAAGAAAACTTCTTCATCAGTAAGCTGTGAAGTCAATGCAAGTATTTTAATGGATATTTTTGATTGTATATTTGTCCGGATTCAAATCGAATCGCCCTTTTTCATTCTACAAAATACATTTTGGGCTTTTTAAAAGGCATTCAAGGTGGACCAGGTTATCGTCAATTGATGCGCTCGAGAATTACCTGAGTTAGTTTATTTGGTAAACAAAAAAATTTTTGATAAAAGGCCTGGTTCTCATTCTTTTAAGATGATACAGCACAATACCCCATACTTGATAATGCAAAACTTACCCATGAAAAGACTTCCACTTTAGCTAGGATGGGGAAACGATGGTACCTCAACCTCTTTCGCTATATTTTTCTTACACTTCTCCAAGCAATTACTAATTTTTCTTTTCCATTACAAAACCACATGATCCAATGTGATATAGGTTAGACATTTGAGAAAAAAATTAGCTAGAAAGCGGGATCATTAATTTTTATCTGGCTTCGAATGACCGTACCCTCTACATAGCAGAATTTGTAACAAGCTTGTGTCTCATTGGAGAAAAATTTAAGGTTTTAGTTTTGATTATTTTAGTTAATAAAATATATGAAAGGCTTTTTGCAGTTATTTCAACAGACTGGGTACATAAATAGCGAGCAGGGGATGAATTATCTAAAGCGTATCACAAGGTGGTGTTTATATGGTGACTTGAAGCGAACAATAAATGGTTAAGTAATTACTGGAAGTATGCAAATTTAAGCGTTGCTCGTCTATTTCTTTTTCTCTGGATTGTTTTGAATGTGTGAGAATATCCAATTACTTAAAAGCCGTAAATACCTTTCACTCAGTGGAACTCCTCAGGGCGATCTCCCTGCATTTCGCCTATCGTTTAACACTTGAGTCAACATTTGCTGTTTAAATGCAATTCCGACTTAACATTTGTGTCCACGCCAAATTTTTTTTAAAGGAGAGCGAAAAAGGCAGCTCGGAAGAAATGGTGGAAGATGAGGTAACTTCCGAAAGCGCCGAAGATCACCTTGGCTCTGCTGGTGAGCCATTTTGCGCACTATGATATTTTTTTATTATCTATCCCTTTAATTGCAGCCACCAGATTCGGGATATCTACTAAACTACTCTACAATCAAATGGAACTGTTCACAAATGATCAAAAACTTACACAAGCTGTTCTCATCCAGGTTAGGTTATCCCCACTTTTCTTTGTTGGACACTTAGGGGATTATTACTTGCAAGATAAAATAACGAGCATTTGGTGTAACTTTATTTAGGACCTGATTCGGAAAATGCGGTCAAGATTTAACGCTGAATTCGATGAATGCCTTGCACGTAAACGGCAATACATCGAAGGGATCCGAAAGCGAGTGGAGCGCATCAATGAAATCATTCCCAAACTGGATCCCAACGCTCCTTTGCTCTCAATGAGACAGTACGAATTACAACCAGTGGAGGAGGCTGAGAAACTGCTAGAATGCACGGATGAGGAAGTGGACGTGAAAAGGTACCGTTCACCCGAAGAAATCGCGGAGATGGAGGCTGTTGCACGACTGGAAGCGGAACGACTTAGGCAGGAGCAGTTGGACAATTGGCGTGAACGCGGTCTTGAAGACATGATGGGTGGCGTGCTAGAGGTGCGACGAGAGGATGAATTGAAGAAGGACATCCCGACGCCTGCAGCGGTGAAGGCTGGCAAACAGGAGCATGAAATGAATGCTGAGGAGAAGAAAATTTATAGGAGTTATCTTCAGGCCTGCAAAGAGTTGGAAGAGGAACGCGAGAAATATCGAAAGGTGACCCTTCTTCATTTTATACTCAATTATTTATAGTTTTCGCGCATATTCACCGAAAAAATGAGAATTACGATGTTGAAACTTTAACTAAGAATTTTCTTCATTCGGATCAGCAGTTTATTTCATACGGGAAGCAAAAAATTAATTGATGCATTGACCTTAGTTATAGACGTGATTATGCATCTTAAGTAGAAGTGACCATTTAACTATTCATTCGTGAGAGACTTTGTCTGCATTTGCCGAATCCGATCACTTACAACGCTTAGAAGACTACAATGACTGCAATGGTCTTAGTGAATGCGATGTGACTACAATGGATGGACACCAGACAGCTAGCGCAATTAAAGCATCCAGTTGAACGACATATCCAAGCACAGCTATTGGTCCGTTCTTTTCAAAAGAGTTAATCTTTTTTGTTTAATGTAACAAGTAAACGTTAAATTTTAGACCTTGATTTCGAGATATCAAAGAATGACAACAAGCTTTGGTAGGATTTCGCATTTGATATTTAGGCGACAAAATCTACCCAACTGTCTAGATCATTTACTGTATCAATTGTTTTAAAATTTTGAAGCGCCTTCCACTAATATAACCGTTATTTGAAATGGATTTGTAGCTGTCTCCACCTCCTCATTATCCATTGTGGTCTGAGTGTACTTGCATAATATGCGTTACTGACTTTACCATGTCGGCTCGAAATTGTTCTTTAAAGGTAGTTTGAAAACTAACCATCGGATCAAGTCGAATCTGATAGTGAAGATTTATGGACTATGGTATTTTAGATAAATACTATGATGCGGGAAGACCTTGTTAAATCTACTAGTCCCGCAAAATTTCCCCAGCAAATCAATGTGCATATAAAATTTAAATCAGAATTAAAAGCGACATTACTTCCTGGGTCAATATAAGATTTTTTGATGTGGAACGGAAAGAGATTTAACCCTCCTTTTTTCAACTAGTACTTAGAAGCTGAGATGAACAAAAACGAGGCATCTATTGAGGAGACGAAATTGACAATAAACAAGGATGTGGTAAATCTATTCCACACCTACCTTAGGTATGAAATTGGCATTGAGATGGAGGAGCTGAAAGTCAGAAAGCTGCGTGCTTCAATTCTACAAGCCAGAGAGCTAGAAAATGAGGCAAAGTTGTATAGTCAGACAAAGACACACATTGAATCAAAAGTTTCAAAAGTAAGCATCTCCATTGATTTCATTTAATTTCACTAGATTTTGACTCTAATGCAAAATAGGGTAGCATATAAAATAGTTGGTGTAATTTTGTTGCATTTAGATTGCTCAACACGTAAAATGAATTTTTCAGCTCAACAGCATCATTCAGCAGGCAAAGGAGTTAATAGAAAGGCTTCAAGAGGATGTTGAACTAATCACGGTGGAGGATAGGATGATGGATAAGAGTTTTCGCAAGGAGTTTCATGATATTCATGGTCCCGCGTATGACATTATTTACAAGGCTTTTAAAAGAAGACCCAAGTATGCTTTTTTTCTTTAAAATCAACGTGTTTTGTGCTGCATACGCAAATATTTGAAGTTTATAGGAGTCTATAGATTCAGCATACGGAAAATCATTTGCTCAAACGCAATGGATACAAACCAAAGTTTTATACCCATTCTAGTACATATTGAAATCGGTTGGTTGTAAGTGCCTTAAGTATTTTAAGGTGCTAAAGTTAAATTAATTTCACCCGCATTCACAATCTGAGGAAGCATTAGCCAACTTTTCAAAGAAAATTTCTAACTTTACAAATTCATACCTTGCATTTCTAGCACAGGTATCGTCATATATTCTATCCAACTGGGTCATTAGATCATAAAGACACTGAAAGTTCAAATAACAGACGGTTTCAATTGACTGTTTAGGCGACTGGCAGTGGAGATTCGATCGGGAATGGAAGAGGAAGAGAGAGAGGACGGGAAGGAAGAAAGTAGGAAGAAAATGTCCAGTCTTCTTACCCAGGCAAGCTTGAGTGGGAACAGGAATCCCTACACGGAAGCGCTGACCCAGAGGCGTTCCCTTGAGGCCGAGTGGGCGGCCGTTCAACGCGCCTTGAGTGAATACGATGAGATCAACAAAATGGCTGAGTTCAACATCGACCCTGCCATTTGGGAACGACTCAGCAAAGCACGGCTTAAGAAAGTTACTAAAGAAATGGAACTGAAGAATGCAACTTACCATCTCAATAGCACTACGACCTTCCTACAAGTGAGCTGAGGTTTTGCTAATGTGAATAGATGCCTGAAAACCACTAGACTGGTAAAATTTTATGAACAATGCGGGGGGTTATTTGCTGCCGAATTAGTAGCAGATAGTTGTGTGAATATACGCGAATATTTTACAATAAGTGGTCTTCTAACCCCTATTGCTTTGAAAAAAATTCCACTTTCAAAATCGTTTTTAGGCGTATTTCAGCCCTAAAACACTTTATTTAAAGTGTTAAGCATTTTGTCGATCTTGCGAAAAAATTTCAACTCTCATAATAGTGACACAATGTAAATGAAAAATTAGTAAAATTTTGACGAATGTTACAATACTGCTCCTGATTCTACAACTGGGGACATGGCATCGATAATGAATATGTTGACATTAGTTTGAAAAAGTGTAACCAAATTAAAATGTTTTTTTTTTAGACGTAATATCCCCAATAAGCTTATTACTTTTTAAGAAGTCATTTAATGGACGAAAATTTTTGTTATTAACTCCGCTTTAGTAATCTCTTACAATTTTTTTGAAAGAACTTTTTTCTGAACCCCAAAATAACTTAAATCTCCTCTTTTAAATAGAGACCAAAGGAAATTTACACTATCTAATGTTTGCAATGTATCTTTGAGTTCATGATATTTTTCAAAACTACTTTTTTAATAGGTTGCATGGCAAACTAAACAAGAAATCAGGGTTTATTTTTTCTCTTGACAGCGTCGTGAGAAGGAACTGGCGGATGCAATGCAAGAACTTGATGAGGTGGAAATGGCACGGAGTGAATTGAAGGCTAAGATCTATCGAATGATGGCAAACGTGGACATCAACATACTCATGCCGCAGGGTCAGGTGGAAATCGAGGTAAAACCAGGACGTCTGGTCGAAGACTTCAACACCTGCCTCCTCATCAATCGCAAACAAATTGAAGATCTTAATGCACAGGTCGTCCAACTTAGCAACGAGAAAATTAACCACATGGAACTCATCAAGTCATATAAAAGGCGTTTCAAGATGCTTGAGTGGTGGGTTTATCTTTTCTTAATTCTTCAAACTGAACTGTACGCCTGTGTGTACGATTCTAGCACAATAAGTGTAACTCAGCACTAGAAGGAGGATTACTTTGGTATTTATTTTGCTAATTACCATTTAGGGACCTAAGGGAAATGCTGATGCGCTACGAGGACCTTGTGGATAGAAAAAAGCAAATAACCAACTTCACTATCACCAGGGAGATACAACGGGTATGCGTTCCATAAAGCAATATATGAACTTCTTTTCCCCTTTTTATTGAAGTACTTACAAAATCCTGACTATGAGAACCTTGTATCAACTGAACTCACTAATTCGGAGCACACGTATGCGCAATTGAAGGCAGTAAGTATCGAGGCGTTAGCTTCTGCTCAAACCACACCACCCACTCCTAATGCCACCAATGTAGAATCACGGAAAACACATTGATAAAATTGAGAAACGGATAAAATATTTTAAAGAAAAGCAGGTAAGAAAGATAAAGAAGCGGAATGAAAAACTACTTCTCAATCTTGAGCAAATGAACATCAGTGTTTTGGAGGCGAGACAAGTCTACGAACAGACACGTGAGTTACTGCTTTTTCTTTAAATGCTTAATTTAAAACTTCTCCACCTACTATGAAATGATTTACTAATTATGCTGGTTCATGCAAACCGGATCCACACTAAGTTATTCGCATCCATCATAGGTGACGTTTGGTGTCTTTCAAGTGATCGCTTATTTCACAAAAAATTGTGCTTTAAACAGTTTTTAGGTGGTGTTGAGTGTATAAGCATTAGTACTTATCAGAGGAGCTGGATAAGTTACAACACCAAATAGGTCTTGACGTGCAATACTTTAGGAGCAGATAAGCCTCCTTTGAATTGCTGTTAAAGTTGTTTTATGCTTTGTTTCAAGTAGCCAAAAAATATTTGTGCCTAAGATTGCTGTCAAAAAACCTACCACAAATATTGGAACGAACCAAGATAGATACGTTAGAATGTATCACGATGGAAGTAAAACTGGTCCTAGTTTTATGTGGCATCAACTGCCACGAATCTCTTATAGATAGTCAAAGTATAAACGAAAGTATAGTTTTTTTTATATTAGAGGGAGTAATCTAGCTATTTCGAGGAAAACATACAGAGTAGTAAAAGAAAATCTCATTTGTTCACAATAACAAACCATTAAAATTATCGTCTTTTAAGATTCACCTTCAGTTGAGGCCTTCATTTTTGGTTAACCAACTTCCAAATGCGAGTTGTATAATCTGTGGAAAGTATACAAATCAAACTTTAGTGAAAAATGAGATCATAAGTGCTGTTCCAGTGACACCGCACGCAGACTTCCATTTACAGACCATTTTGCATAAGGAAGATTGTAATTATAACCCATGCACTTTTTAAATTATTCTGTTATTTTTTCTTACGGTAGCTTACGCGACCAGCGACGTGCTTCGCGCAGAAGCCTGTTACAATTCCTTGCTGAGAAGGGCAAATTTGGATAAGTTAGCTCTACAGCAGACTCGTGAACTCCAGTCCCTTCGCAATGAACTGAAGCAGCTTCACAAGACGAACTTTCCAGCAATCCCTTATTAATTCAGCCAATGTCAAACTAAGGATGCTAAGACGGCAAGAACCTTTGACATGTTTTTTGTGTATAGACAGTAGAGGATAATAATACAAATAGAAAATTAAAATATTTGAATTACCTATC
>NW_020170398.1:420189-423184 GCF_000524195.1 Echinococcus granulosus
CTTACGAAGTGTAATTACTTTCTCATTTTAGCGAACTAACCTTTACATTTACAATGTGAAGTAAAGCTAAACGCATACATCACAACTAAATCCAAGTTCCTGTTTTACCCGAATTAACTTCAACAGGAACCTTTGATAATAATAAAGTGCTATTTAACATGAGGTAGATCTTGGCTAACCGGACGAGGACCCAGATATCAGTCACTGAACTATTTATTGAATAGTCGTAGGGCATTCCTCCTTTGCGTCTATTTTTTAGGTGCTATGAAAAGCGCATTCCTAGAGTAGCGATGATCGTGAGATGCATCGGTCAAGGGTCGAATACGTAATTTTACCCTCTTTGACATTTGTACATAGTGTAAGGTACGGCCATCACCCTTGGAGTCGTTCGTCGAGAGCTTTATAGGTTGGAAATTAAATGTACTGTTGCGATCATCGCCCACGTTGCTAGACGTCTACCTGCACCCAAGAGCATGGAAAATGAAGTAAATAAAGTAAAAATAAAGTTTTCTGTTAAGAGGAATGTGAGAGTCGGAGATATGAAGCAAATAAATAGGTTTTTTATTCGTTTTAGTAGCAAATTAGTAGCTACAGAAAGCTTTCCAAAATATATTACTCCATTAAAATTTAAGCTAGCTGTGAGTTCTACTGTTATGAAACATTTTGTCTCCAAAACAACTGATAAAGTCTAGCCCAAGTCACCTTCGTTTCTACCACACTTTTATCTCTTAAATCTCTATTTACATGTGATCATGGGATCGTTTGAAGCAAAGGAAATGGGCTAATCACCTTGAAAAATGTGCTGTTTATGGAAGATTAGAATGAGACAGTAGCCTTTCCATCCTAAAGCAAGAAATGTGGTCTTCTTGCAGGTTTGAAGAATAAAACATTGTTTTGACTGACTAGTCTTGATCGTTTCCCAAGAAAATTTTTCTCTGACGTTTGAGCCATACCGTAGATAAATCCTGGCCATAATTATTTGGTCTTCAACAAGTGAATAATTCCTAATGGCGTATTGCGCCTGCAGCCCACCACGAAGCACAGCCTCGTGGAGATGACGTGGTGTGTACCCTAGAAGCGAATGGGTAGCTTGAGGATAGTCGGGGTTGGAATGCAAAATCAAAATGCATTTCACAAGTCAATCAAAAATAATCGGCATGACACGGCGCATTCTCGCAATGTAGGCAAAGAATTTCGTTGAAACCAGTTGTTTCATCAATCAAGGCATTGAATATCACTGAAAGCTCTTGACACGTAATTCTTCTTTAATAATTCCAAAGGTGGAGGATCTTTCTCAACATGATGCAGTTACCCCCCAACGATTATCACCATAACAAAGTACTCTTTTTAATCCATTCATGTACATCTCTCCGCATTCTATTTAGTAACTTCTTAAGAGAAGCCATCTTCTGCAGCCGCAGTCAAGCAAACCGCCACTGTTTACTAAATTTGAGTTCACACTTCCGACAGTAACTACCTTTTTTGACGAAATTTACAATTTGGAATAGCACAACAGAAGTGAAATTTGCTTGCAAGGAAAATAGATTTAGTGGAAGGCAAATGTAATACGATAGTGGTTTATCCCTCGGTTCTGGTGAGGCGCCACTTTTGTACTTTGAGTTGACCTTCTTGTACCTCGCTGGGTGGGGCTGGCCTTTTAAGCCATGCCAGTAGCCCAGACACCCTCTCTGCGCTGAATATATGTATTCTGCCCGAGTATGGTGTCTTCTTTTCCAGTTTTATTCTATAATGATGCCGGTACATGGAAATTAGTCAATTGAAACTGACACTAGAATTAATATAGATGCAGTGTTACCAGTGGGGGTAATCAAATTTAACTGCTATAAGCGTTTGCAATGGAAATCATCTTTTTACATTTAGGATCGAGAATTTGACATCAGCGTAGTCGTTTTTGAAGAAAGATGTCTTCTCACCGGGTTTCAATTTTCTCCACAGGCCTTTAATTCCTGGAGCAGTGCCCTTGTTTTCAACCGAAGATAGTCTAAATTTGAAAGCTTCTTATTTGTATCGGTAGGAGGTTTTTTTGGAGGGACGAGGTCTTATGAGGCCCACACTTAAGTACTTTTCATGAAAAGTTTCTCTTTCACACTTTTACTGTATATAATGTTGGATAGATAGATCTCAGCCATAATAGTTTGATTAGTAACAAGTAAACAATTCCTAGTGAAATGCTGCGCCTGCATTCAAATACACATGCACAGGCACATAAAATGGGGCAGTCTTGGGTTGCAGTGATGTGTGTTAAAAGTACGGGTTTGAAGAGTGGCGGTGGGTGTTTTGCTGATGACAGATGGTGTGAGCATTCAGTTAACAAACCAAGCCATTCTTGATTAAACGGAGTTTTCAAATGAAGGAATGAGCACTATCAAGATTAGGTACTTAGGTATTTGCATTTCAAAAATACCCGTTTGCCTTCAGCACTGATTTAAAAAACCATCTAAAGAGAGCCTCTTAAGGTCCATTACTTCCTTTGTCAATACCTCCTAAATTAACTGCTCGTCGAAAAAAGTTCATATTTGAATTAAAATAATCCACTTATAAAAAATAAGAGCCTTTATCCTGTGCTACCAATAGACTGTGCTCTTTGTAGCACAGGTACAACTCAATTCAACATGCAATAAAATAACAAAGCACTACAAGGCAGCAAAGTGCTTGCAAACAGAGGTTAGGAATAACTTTGCAATACATTAACTGATTGTTTAACGATCAGTATTGGTAAAAGACCACTTTGTCTTGGCCATTGTACCTCACCGGGTAGGCTGGCCTTCGGGACATGCCAGCAACCCTATTAACTTCTGTAGGTCGAACATTCATATTCTGCACAGGTATTATACCTTCTTTCATCTTCAGAGAAGGCTTGGAACCCCACATTAGTAGTGGTGGAAGGCGAACCCAATCTTAAAGGACATCCATCCCGATTTCCACTGCTGGGTAATAAACCTTAGCGGGGCAGAAGAAGCACATACGCCACAGA